>NC_091323.1:7032781-7130281 GCF_038502225.1 Cherax quadricarinatus | reverse complement strand
GTGGAGAGTACAGCATGTGTGGAGAGTGCAGCATGGGTGGAGAGTACAGCATGGGTGGAGAGTACAGCATGGGTGGAGAGTACAGCATGGGTGGAGAGTGCAGCATGGGTGGAGAGTGCAGCATGGGTGGAGAGTGCAGGATGGGTGGAGAGTGCAGCATGGGTGGAGAGTGCAGCATGGGTGGAGAGTGCAGCATGGGTGGAGAGTTCAGCATGGGTGGAGAGTACAGCATGGGTGGAGAGTACAGCATGGGTGGAGAGTACAGCATGGGTGGAGAGTACAGCATGGGTGGAGAGTGCAGCATGGGTGGAGAGTGCAGCATGGGTGGAGAGTGCAGCATGGGTGGAGAGTACAGCATGGGTGGAGAGTGCAGCATGGGTGGAGAGTGCAGCATGGGTGGAGAGTGCAGCATGGGTGGAGAGTACAGCATGGGTGGAGAGTACAGCATGGGTGGAGAGTGCAGCATGGGTGGAGAGTGCAGCATGGGTGGAGAGTGCAGCATGGGTGGAGAGTACAGAGTACAGCATGGGTGGAGAGTTCAGCATGGGTGGAGAGTGCAGCATGGGTGGAGAGTGCAGCATGGGTGGAGAGTGCAGCATGGGTGGAGAGTGCAGCATGGGTGGAGAGTGCAGCATGGGTGGAGAGTGCAGCAGGGGTGGAGAGGGCAGCATGGGTGGAGAGTTCAGCATGGGTGGAGAGTACAGCATGGGTGGAGAGTGCAGCATGGGTGGAGAGTGCAGCATGGGTGGAGAGGCAGCATGGGTGGAGAGTGCAGCATGGGTGGAGAGTACAGCATGGGTGGAGAGTGGAGAGTGCAGCATGGGTGGAGAGTGCAGCATGGGTGGAGAGTGCAGCATGGGTGGAGAGTGCAGCATGGGTGGAGAGTGCAGCATGGGTGGAGAGTGCAGCATGGGTGGAGAGTACAGCATGGGTGGAGAGTGCAGCATGGGTGGAGAGTGCAGCATGGGTGGAGAGTACAGCATGGGTGGAGAGTGCAGCATGGGTGGAGAGTGCAGCATGGGTGGAGAGTGCAGCATGGGTGGAGAGTGCAGCATGGGTGGAGAGTGCAGCATGGGTGGAGAGTGCAGCATGGGTGGAGAGTGCAGCATGGGTGGAGAGTACAGCATGGGTGGAGAGTACAGCATGGGTGGAGAGTACAGCATGGGTGGAGAGTACAGCATGGGTGGAGAGTACAGCATGGGTGGAGAGTACAGCATGGGTGGAGAGTACAGCATGGGAGATGGGTGGAGAGTGCAGCATGGGTGGAGATGGGTACAGCATGGGTGGAGAGTACAGCATGGGTGGAGAGTGCAGCATGGGTGGAGAGTGCAGCATACAGCATGGGTGAGAGCATGGGTGGAGAGTACAGCATGGGTGGAGAGAGAGTGCAGCATGGGTGGAGAGTGCAGCATGGGTGGAGAGTGCAGCATGGGTGGAGAGTGCAGCATGGGTGGAGAGTGCAGCAGCATGGGTGGAGAGTACAGCATGGGTGGCAGCATGGGGAGAGTACAGCATGGGTGGAGAGTGCAGCATGGGTGGAGAGTGCAGCATGGGTGGAGAGTACAGCATGGGTGGAGAGTGCAGCATGGGTGGAGAGTACAGCATGGGTGGAGAGTGCAGCATGGGTGGAGAGTGCAGCATGGGTGGAGAGTGCAGCATGGGTGGAGAGTGCAGCATGGGTGGAGAGTACAGCATGGGTGGAGAGTGCAGCATGGGTGGAGAGTACAGCATGTGTGGAGAGTGCAGCATGGGTGGAGAGTGGAGCAGCATGGGTGGAGATGGGTACAGCATGGGTGGAGAGGCAGAGTGCAGCATGGGTGGAGAGTACAGCATGGGTGGAGAGTACAGCATGGGTGGAGAGTGCAGCATGGGTGGAGAGTAGCAGCATGGGAGTAGTGTGCAGCATGGGTGGAGAGTGCAGCATGGGTGGAGAGTACAGCATGGGTGGAGAGTACAGGTGGAGAGTGCAGCAGCATGGGTGGAGAGTGCAGCATGGGTGGAGAGTGCAGCATGGGCAGCATGGGTGGAGAGTGCAGATGGGTGGAGAGTGCAGCATGGGTGGCAGCATGGGTGAGAGATGGGTGGAGACAGCATGGGTGGAGACAGCATGGGTGGAGAGTGCAGCATGGGTGGAGAGTGCAGCATGGGTGGAGAGTGCAGCATGGGTGGAGAGTGCAGCATGGGTGGAGAGTGCAGCATGGGTGGAGAGTGCAGCATGGGTGGAGAGTGCAGCATGGGTGGAGAGTGGAGAGTGCAGCATGGGTGGAGTGTGCAGCATGGGTGGAGAGTGCAGCATGGGTGGAGAGTGCAGCATGGGTGGAGAGTACAGCATGGGTGGAGAGTGCAGCATGGGTGGAGAGCAGCATGGGTGGAGAGTACAGCATGGGTGGAGAGTGCAGCATGGGTGGAGAGTGCAGCATGGGTGGAGAGTGCAGCATGGGTGGAGAGAGCAGCATGGGTGGAGGAGAGTGGAGAGTGCAGCATGGGTGGAGAGTACAGCAGTGGAGAGTACAGCATGGGTGGAGAGTGCAGCATGGGTGGAGAGTGCAGCATGGGTGGAGAGTGCAGCATGGGTGGAGAGTGCAGCACAGCATGGGTGGAGAGTGCAGCATGGGTGGAGAGTGCAGCATGGGTGGAGAGTACAGCATGGGTGGAGAGTGCAGCATGGGTGGAGAGTTCAGCATGGGTGGAGAGTGCAGCATGGGTGTGAGCATGGGTGCAGCATGGGTGGAGAGTGCAGCATGGGTGGAGAGTGCAGCATGGGTGGAGAGTGCAGCATGGGTGGAGAGTACAGCATGGGTGGAGAGTACAGCATGGGTGGAGAGTGCAGCATGGGTGGAGAGTACAGCATGGGTGGAGAGTACAGCATGGGTGGAGAGTGCAGCATGGGTGGAGAGTGCAGCATGGGTGGAGAGTGCAGCATGGGTGGAGAGTGCAGCATGGGTGGAGAGTGCAGCATGGGTGGAGAGTGCAGCATGGGTGGAGAGTGCAGCATGGGTGGAGAGTACAGCATGGGTGGAGAGTACAGCATGGGTGGAGAGTGCAGCATGGGTGGAGAGTACAGCATGGGTGGAGAGTACAGCATGGGTGGAGAGTACAGCATGGGTGGAGAGTGCAGCATGGGTGGAGAGTACAGCATGGGTGGAGAGTACAGCATGGGTGGAGAGTACAGCATGGGTGGAGAGTGCAGCATGGGTGGAGAGTACACACACACATTAACTGTATAACAACAACATATGCAACATATATAAACTTCTGCCATGTTGCAAAAGAAACATTGCAGTTTTAAGAACTATTACGAAGCACATAGCAATGTTAAGGTATGAACAAAGATAAGTGTACCTGTGTGCAACATCAAAGTTAAGATACATGTGCAACATCAAAGTTAAGATACATGTGCAACATCAAAGTTAAGATACATGTGCAACATCAAAGTTAAGACACATGTGCAACATCTGGTTGCAGCCTCAGCTGCAGGACCTCCACCACTACGGTGCTCCACCACTACGGTGCTCCACCACTACGGTGCTCCACCACTACGGTGTTCCACCACTACGGTGCTCCACCACTACGGTGCTCCACCACTACGGTGCTCCACCACTACGGTGCTCCACCACTACGGTGCTCCACCACTACGGTGCTCTCCACACTAACTCCAAGACTGAGGGACTCATTACGTCATCTTTGGTATATAGTTCTACTGTCTTCCAGTTATGTCCAAGAATCTGTATTGATAAAGCCACTGGATGGCGAAACGTCTATAATAAAGATACCCAGATGTTGCACATGTGTCTTAACTTTTATCTTGTCTACCTCTCCTAGTGTTACAGTGAGGGTGGTGCACTCCAGCACTCCAGCACCAGCACTCTAGCACTAGCACTCCAGCACCAGCACTCCAGCACCAGCACTCCAGCACCAGCACTCTAGCACTAGCACTCCAGCACCAGCACTCCAGCACCAGCACTCCAGCACCAGCACTCTAGCACTAGCACTCCAGCACCAGCACTCCAGCACCAGCACTCCAGCACCAGCACTCTAGCACTAGCACTCCAGCACCAGCACTCCAGCACCAGCACTCCAGCACCAGCACTCCAGCACCAGCACTCCAGCACCAGCACTCCAGCACCAGCACTCCAGCACCAGCACTCCAGCACCAGCACTCTAGCACTAGCACTCCAGCACCAGCACTCCAGCACCAGCACCAGCACTCTAGCACTCCAGCACTAGCACTCCAGCACCAGCACTCTAGCACTAGCACTCCAGAACCAGCACTCCAGCACCAGCACTCTAGCACTAGCACTCCAGCACCAGCACTCCAGCACCAGCACTCCAGCACTAGCACTCCAGCACCAGCACTCCAGCACCAGCACTCCAGCACTAGCACTCCAGCACCAGCACTCTAGCACTAGCACTCCAGCACCAGCACTCCAGCACCAGCACTCTAGCACTAGCACTCCAGCACCAGCACTCCAGCACCAGCACTCTAGCACTAGCACTGCAGCACCAGCACTCCAGCACCAGCACCAGCACTCTAGCACTAGCACTCCAGCACCAGCACTCCAGCACCAGCACTCTAGCACTAGCACTCCAGCACCAGCACCAGCACTCCAGCACCAGCACTCCAGCACCAGCACTCTAGCACTAGCACTCCAGCACCAACACTCCAGCACCAACACTCCAGCACCAGCACTCTAACACTAGCACTCCAGCACCAACACTCCAGCACCAACACTCCAGCACCAGCACTCCAGGACCAGCACTCCAGCACCAGCACTCCAGGACCAGCATTCTAGCACTAGCACTCCAGCACCAACACTAGTACTCCACTAGCGTTGCTGCACTAGCACTCCACCAGTACTCCAGGACCAGCACTAGCACTCCACCAGCACTAGCACTCCAGCACCAACACTAGTACTCCACTAGCGTTCCTGCACTAGCACTCCACCAGTACTCCAGGACCAGCACTAGCACTCCACCAGCACTAGCACTCCACCAGCACACCAGCACTAGCACTCCACCAGCACACCAGCACTAGCACTCCACCAGCACACCAGCACTAGCACTCCACCAGCACACCAGCACTAGCACTCCACCAGCACACCAGCACTAGCACTCCACCAGCACTCTAGCACTAGCACTCCAGCACCAGCACTCAAGCACGAGCACTCCAGCACCAGCACTAGAACTCCAGCACTAGCACTCCAGCACCAGCACTCCAGCACTAGCACTCCAGCACCAGCACTAGCACTCCACCAGCACACCAGCACTAGCACTCCACCAGCACACCAGCACTAGCACTCCACCAGCACACCAGCACTAGCACTCCAGCACACTAGCACTCCACCAGCACTCCAGCACTAGCACTCCAGCACCAGCACTCCAGCACTAGCACTCCAGCACCAGCACTCCAGCACCAGCTCTCCAGCACCAGCATCAGCACTCTAGCACTAGCACTCCAGCACCAGCACTCCAGCACCAGCACTCCAGCACCAGCACTCCAGCACCAACACTAGTACTCCACTAGCGTTCCTGCACTAGCACTCTACCAGCACTCCAGGACCACTACTAGCACTCCAGCACACCAGTACTCCAGGACCAGCACTAGCACACCAGCACTAGCACTCCAGCACCAGCACTCCTGCCCCAGCACTAGCACTCCACCAGCACACCAGCACTAGCACTCCACCAGCACTAGCACTCCACCAGCACCAGCACTCCACCAGCACTAGCACTCCACCAGCACACCAGCACTAGCACTCCACCACCAGCACTCTAGCACTAGCACTCCAGCACCAGCACTCAAGCAATATGTAAATAAGACACACAATGCGAGTTATAGCATTTTATTGTGAAGATGTTTCGTTCACCAGGGAGTGTAAACTCTGGAGAGCGAAACGTCTCCACAATACAATGTCATAACCAGCATTGTGTGCATTATGTACCAGTTTCCGTGTCATCTAACCTGTTCATAAGACCACGAAGAAACCAGCATATTATTATAATCATGGGGACGCTAAACCCGTAGGATTATATAGCTCGTGGAGGGGGGGGAGGTATTCAGGCTCAATTCAGGGAACCAAGAGCACAGATCCAATTCCCTAGATCAAGAGCCCCTCACCAGCGTCAAGAACGTCCCTTGAGGGGGAAAGAGACCAGCAGTCCTGCTCGAGTTCAGGTTTATACTGAGTGTAAGTCGAGGTTGGACCACGTTTCGGGTCATGCTGAACCATTATCAAGTTTGTGAGTCATAGTGTGACTTTGTAAATGATTTAAGTCTGACCAGAACATCATTGTAAGCTTCTCTCTCTCTCTCCTATGTGCTGGATATTTGTGTGTTGTTCCAGTCACGGTATTTTGCCTTTTTGTTCCGTACTAGTAACTTGTTCCAGCCACGGTTTAGTGACTCAGTGTTCCAGCCACGGTTTAGTGACTCAGTGTTCCAGCCACGGTTTAGTGACTCGGTTTAGTGACTCAATGTTCCAGCCACGGTTTAGTGACTCAGTGTTCCAGCCACGGTTTAGTGACTCTATGTTCCAGCCACGGTTTAGTGACTCAGTGTTCCAGCCACGGTTTAGTGACTCAGTGTTCCAGCCACGGTTTAGTGACTCAGTGTTCCAGCCACGGTTTAGTGACTCAGTGTTCCAGACACGGTTTAGTGACTCAGTGTTCCAGACACGGTTTAGTGACTCAGTGTTCCAGACACGGTTTAGTGACTCAGTGTTCCAGACACGGTTTAGTGACTCAGTGTTCCAGACACGGTTTAGTGACTCAGTGTTCCAGACACGGTTTAGTGACTCAGTGTTCCAGCCACGGTTTAGTGACTCAGTGTTCCAGCCACGGTTTAGTGACTCAGTGTTCCAGCCACGGTTTAGTGACTCAGTGTTCCAGACACGGTTTAGTGACTCAGTGTTCCAGACACGGTTTAGTGACTCAGTGTTCCAGACACGGTTTAGTGACTCAGTGTTCCAGACACGGTTTAGTGACTCAGTGTTCCAGACACGGTTTAGTGACTCAGTGTTCCAGACACGGTTTAGTGACTCAGTGTTCCAGACACGGTTTAGTGACTCAGTGTTCCAGACACGGTTTAGTGACTCAGTGTTCCAGACACGGTTTAGTGACTCAGTGTTCCAGACACGGTTTAGTTCAATACAGAGAAGAACGGAGAAAGGAGAGGAGTTTGGTCCTAGGAAGTCAGTGGCTGGCGAAACGTTTCCTCAATAAAGATTCCCAGATGTTGCGCTGATCTGTTTCCTGAAGCGTTTACATCACACATGAAAGGCTCTGGATCCAGGCAATAAGAGCTCGCCTTCCTTTATATAAAATTTGATTTTCTGATATTCCTTCTTACCTTCAGTAAATATATGTCAGTATTTGCTCTATACTTGATATAGAAACGTCGAGCATTGTCAAGTCACAACTTTATAAAGATGAGCGAGACGTCGTCACAACAAAAGCTAGTTCTGAATGTGATAAATTTATTTGAAACCCGACAAGTTGAAGAATGAGATACTTATGCAACATATGGTAATCTTTATTCAAGAAACGTTTCGCCACACAGTGGCTTCATCAGTCCAATACAAAGTAGAAATGGGTAAGGAGAGGAGGAGTCTGAGGTAATCAGTCTCTCAGCCTGGGATCGATGTATTAAGTCCATCACTCTTGTAGAAAGTACAACATATCGCCGGAGAAATGGCTTATATACTGCAGTCAGGGGAGTGGAAGCAGGAGGAGGCGGGGTCATAGTGGTACCATCCACTAGTCGAAGTAGGTCTTCGTCCAAAGGTTGGACAAGTGTTGAAGAATTCTTTGTATCAAGATCCCATGATGTTACAGTGTCTGGCAGATGTGATAAATGGTTTTGAAAACCGACAAGTTGTGCTTGTTGGGGATATATTTAGTTTTTTTAAGAGTGTTGGCACGAGGCACTTTATCACTGAGCAGCGACGGCACCACTGTGCAGCATTAGACCGCTTGGCACACTGCCCTAACTGCCGCCAACGATCCTAACAGGCAGTTTGAGGTTGACCACGACAATTCGCGCATTTGTTGATGGGTGTCTGCTGCCTCTTAATTTTGTTTGTGTGTGTGTGTTACTAGATGTCAAAGGCACTTCTCCAAAGGCACTTGGCCTATGTTGTGTGTGTGTACTCTTCTGTATGTGGTTGCAAGAGTCGATTCACAGCTCCTGGCCCCGCCTCTCGCTAGTCGCTACTAGGTCACTCTCTCCCCGCATGTGTGCGCGCGCATACATTAAAAAAAACACCTCTTTGTATTATAGACAATAAACATTATATGTTTATATAATGATGCAAACACAATGAGCTGACTTCAGATATTTTTAGTATAGGAGAGTTTAAGAATGAGAAGACTTAGTGTTTATTATCAAGTGCTGGCATGGGAAGGTTACATCATCCCTTGTTGACAAGAATTTGCTGACTGGTTGGGGAGTATCACGTCCAAGATGATTGTGATCTTATAATTAACAGGAGGAGGAGCAGAGGAGCGAAGGATGGATCAACACTCAGTGATGATTTGACTGGTACCCTGTGCAGGTCTACTCTTGAAGCCTGGTCCAGGATGTTGGCCCTGGATTGAAGCCTGGTCCGGGATGTTGGTCCTGGGTTGAAGCCTGGTCCGGGATGTTGGTCCTGGGTTGAAGCCTGGTCCATGATGTTGGTCCTGGGTTGAAGCCTGGTCCATGATGTTGGTCCTGGGTTGAAGCCTGGTCCGGGATGTTGGTCCTGGGTTGAAGCCTGGTCCGGGATGTTGGCCCTGGATTGAAGCCTGGTCCGGGATGTTGGTCCTGGGTTGAAGCCTGGTCCGGGATGTTGGTCCTGGGTTGAAGTCTGGTCCATGATGTTGGTCCTGGGTTGAAGCCTGGTCCATGATGTTGGTCCTGGGTTGAAGCCTGGTCCATGATGTTGGTCCTGGGTTGAAGTCTGGTCCATGATGTTGGTCCTGGGTTGAAGCCTGGTCCGGGATGTTGGTGCAGGGTTGAAGCCTGTCCAGGATGTTGGCCCTGGGTTGAAGCCTGGTCCAGGATGTTGGTCCTGGGTTGAAGCCTGGTCCGGGATGTTGGTCCTGGATTGAAGCCTGGTCCAGGATGTTGGCCCTTGGTTGAAGCCTGGTCCAGGATGTTGATCCTGGGTTGAAGCCTGGTCCAGGATGTTGGTCCTGGGTTGAAGCCTGGTCCGGGATGTTGGTCCTAGGTTGAAGCCTGGTCCAGGATGTTGATCCTGTGTTGAAGCCTGGTCCAGGATGTTGGCCCTGGGTTGAAGCCTGGTCCGGGATGTTGGTCCTAGGTTGAAGCCTGGTCCAGGATGTTGGCCCTGGGTTGAAGCCTGGTCCGGGATGTTGGTCATGGGTTGAAGCCTGGTCCAGGATGTTGGTCATGGGTTGAAGCCTGGTCCAGGATGTTGGTCATGGGTTGAAGCCTGGTCCAGGATGTTGGTCATGGATTGAAGCCTGGTCCAGGATGTTGGTCATGGGTTGAAGCCTGGTCCAGGATGTTGGTCATGGGTTGAAGCCTGGTCCAGGATGTTGGTCATGGGTTGAAGCCTGGTCCAGGATGTTGGTCATGGGTTGAAGCCTGGTCCAGGATGTTGGTCATGGGTTGAAGCCTGGTCCAGGCCACAATTAACTGTGTAGGGCAGTGGTTCCCAAACTTTTTCAGCTTGTTACCCAATTTAACATGCCACATAAAGCATGTTACCCCTTTCACAAAATGTTGTTATTTTTTATATATATGGCTAAACGTGAACGTATACAGCCTCGCATACTCTGCTAATCCTAGCAAAACCATTGAAAACGTAAGAACCACACATACATTATATATAAAATTAATAATAGCTACAAATTCACAGTAACAGTGGGTAAATACTAACTATATACTGCACAGGGCAGTACACATACATACCAGCTTATGTCTACCTCGGCTGATGCTCACAGATAAACTGACAGTGTGAAATAGAGGCAGCCTCAGGAAGTGAGTGACGCGTACTGGACAGGTCGATCTGGGCTACTGAGTGACTTTTGTCCTGAAGCATACTTGTCAAAATACTTTTGGGTTTCCACACACTTAGCTATATATTTCTTCTTTTCTAATACTGTATATTAGTTTTTGATGTTTATTGTTATTTGGTTTAACTTTATTACTTACTTATAATAGGTTTACTTTACAACTTTATATACTAAGACAAAGTTAACAATAATCCTCATACCGGGTACCGCATTGTTTTCTTGATTTTCAGAATTCATAACTTTTTTTGTCACCCCTCCATTACCCCCCAAAAATGGTTAAATTACCCCCAGGGGGTAATTTACCCCCAGTTTGGGAACCACTGGTGTAGGGTGTGTCACTAACGTCTTGGAAGTCTTAGTAAGCAAGCACTGTTTACTGAAGCTGGGAGCACTGTATACTGAAGCTGGGAGCACTGTATACTGAAGCTGGGAGCACTGTATACTGAAGCTGGGAGCACTGTATACTGAAGCTGGGAGCACTGTATACTGAAGCTGGGAGCACTGTATACTGAAGCTGGGAGCACTGTATACTGAAGCTGCTGTCATTCCACATATCCTGATGCACTGCATCACAATTAATTTAGTTAAGTAACTGTATACACAAAAAACGGTATTGTGTTTGTTCACTGTTGCAGCAAATTACTGTTATGCTGGACTTAATATTTCCTGTAAAGCTGCGTCCATAAACTCTGTTCACGCTGTTCTCTCTCCTATGATCATAGACTTGGTGTTATCAAACTGTGTTGAATGTATTATGTTTTTCATCCTACCAGAGTGATTGAAGATAGATCTTTAACGAGTCTGGAGAGTTTTTTACTCCCTGAGCCCGGCCTTGGGGCAGGCTCGCTTGAGTGACACAGTATAGTGGAAAATATACCATGTGCGCTTATGAGTCTCTTATACAGAGTGTGGGTCATTTATAGTGTTTGTAATTTGTAATCTATGTAATATATAGTGTGGGGTAATTTAGAAAATAATTAGTGATTAATTCAGACCAGAAATATTGGGAATCTACACTTGTGGTCTAACATGCGCGTGCGTCTGTGCTTGCATGTATTCCCATGCATGCGTGTGTTCTGCGTACACGCTGGTTCGTGGAGCTCAGGCACTGCACGCACACTTAGGTTGCCAACTTGTCAAACTAATTAAGAGAGTGTCGGGGGGGGGGATGGGCGTGCAGTGGAGGTGCCACCTAGTGGGATAATAATCTGGGCAGCCAGAAGTGTTTAGAAAACAAGATGTGAATGTCTGGCCCAAACACACCATTTGTCAGAAGGACGAGGTGTGGCTTTGAAGAATCACTCGTGAGAGTGCATCAGGAGTACTTCCTCCTGCATACTTCAACACTCTGACTTACACATTGTACAAATTGACGACGCAACTTCAGAAAGGATTATTTTTGAGCTGGCTGGTTGGCTGTGCCTTGGGATGGTTGGCTTAGTTGGCTGCGTGTGGTGGGATGGCTGGCTTAGTTGGCTGCGTGTAGTGGGATGGCTGGCTTAGTTGGCTGCGTGTGGTGGGATGGCTGGCTTAGTTGGCTGCTTGTGATGGGATGGCTGGCTTAGTTGGCTGCGTGTGGTGGGATGGCTGGCTTAGTTCGCTGCGTGTGGTGGAATGGCAGGCTTAGTTGGCTGCGTGTAGTGGGATGGCTGGCTTAGTTGGCTGCGTGTGGTGGGATAGCTGGCTTAGTTGGCTGCGTGTAGTGGGATGGCTGGCTTAGTTGGCTGCGTGTGGTGGGATGGCTGACTTAGTTGGCTGCGTGTAGTGGGATGGCTGGCTTAGTTGGCTGCGTGTGGTGGGATGGCTGGCTTAGTTGGCTGCTTGTGATGGGATGGCTGGCTTAGTTGGCTGCGTCTGGTGGGATGGCTGGCTTAGTTCGCTGCGTGTGGTGGAATGGCAGGCTTAGTTGGATGCGTGTAGTGGGATGGCTGGCTTAGTTGGCTGCGTGTGGTGGGATAGCTGGCTTAGTTGCATACGTATGGTGGGCTTAGTTGGCTGCGTGTGGTGGGATGGCTGGCTTAGTTGGCTGCTTGTGATGGGATGGCTGGCTTAGTTGGATGCATGTGGTGGGATGACTGGCTTAGTTGGCTGCTTGTGATGGGATGGCTGGCTTAGTTGGCTGCGTGTGGTGGGATGACTGGCTTAGTTGGCTGCGTGTGGTGGGATGGCTGGCTCAGTTGGCTGCTTGTGACGGGATGGCTGGCTTAGTTGGCTGCTTGTGGTGGGATGGCTGGCTTAGTTGACTGCTTGTGATGAGATGGCTGGCTTAGTTGGCTGCGTGTGGTGGGACGGCTGGCATAATTGACTGCGTGTGGTGGGAAGGCTGGCTTAGTTGACTGCGTGTGGTGGGATGGCTGGCGTAGTTGGCTGCGTGTGGTGGGATGGCTGGCTTAGTTGGCTGCGTGTGGTGGGATGGCTGATGTAGTTGGCTGTGTGTGGTGGAATGGCTGGCTTAGTTGATTGCGTGTGGTGGGATGGCTGGCTTAGTTGGCTGCGTGTGGTGGAATGGCTGGCTTAGTTGGCTGCGTGTGGTGGGATGGCTGACTTAGTTGGCTGCGTGTGGTGGGATGGCTGACTTGGCTGCGTGTGGTGGGATGGCTGACTTAGTTGGCTGCGTGTGGTGGGATGGCTGACTTAGTTGGCTGCGTGTGGTGGGATGGCTGACTTAGTTGGATGCGTGTGGTGGGATTGCTTACTTAGTTGGCTGCGTGTGGTGGGATGGCTGGCTTAGTTGGCTGCGTGTGAGGGGATGGCTGACTTAGTTGGCTGCGTGTCCTGGAATGGCTGACGTAGTTGGGTGCGTGTGGTGGGATGGCTGACTTAGTTGGGTGCGTGTGGTGGGATGGCAGACTTAGTTGGCTGCGTGTGGTGGGATGGCTGACTTAGTTGGGTGCGTGTGGTGGGATGGCTGACTTAGTTGGCTGCGTGTGGTGGGATGGCTGACTTAGTTGGCTGCGTGTGGTGGGATGGCTGACTTAGTTGGCTGCGTGTGGTGGGATGGCTGACTTAGTTGGCTGCGTGTGGTGGGATGGCTGACTTAGTTGGCTGCGTGTGGTGGGATGGCTGACTTGGCTGCGTGTGGTGGGATGGCTGGCTTAGTTGGCTGCGTGTGGTGGGATGGCTGACTTGGCTGCGTGTGGTGGGATGGCTGACTTAGTTGGCTGCGTGAGGTGGGATGGCTGACTTAGTTGGCTGCGTGTGGTGGGATGGCTGACTTAGTTGGATGCGTGTGGTGGGATGGCTGACTTAGTTGGCTGCGTGTGGTGGGATGGCTGGCTTAGTTGGCTGCGTGTGAGGGGATGGCTGACTTAGTTGGCTGCGTGCCCTGGAATGGCTGACTTAGTTGGGTGCGTGTGGTGGGATGGCTGACTTAGTTGGGTGCGTGTGGTGGGATGGCTGACTTAGTTGGCTGCGTGTGGTGGGATGGCTGACTTAGTTGGATGCGTGTGGTGGGATGGCTGACTTAGTTGGGTGCGTGTGGTGGGATGGCTGACTTAGTTGGGTGCGTGTGGTGGGATGGCTGACTTAGTTGGGTGCGTGTGGTGGGATGGCTGACTTAGTTGGCTACGTGTGGTGGGATGGCTGACTTAGTTGGCTGCGTGTGGTGGGATGGCTGACTTAGTTGGCTGCGTGTGGTGGGATGGCTGACTTGGCTGCGTGTGGTGGGATGGCTGACTTAGTTGGCTGCGTGTGGTGGGATGGCTGACTTAGTTGCCTGCGTGTGGTGGGATGGCTGACTTAGTTGGCTGCGTGTGGTGGGATGGCTGACTTAGTTGGCTGCATGTGGTGGGATGGCTGACTTAGTTGGCTGCGTGTGGTGGGATGGCTGACTTAGTTGGCTGCGTGTGGTGGGATGGCTGACTTAGTTGGCTGCGTGTGGTGGGATGGCTGACTTAGTTGGCTGCGTGTGGTGGGATGGCTGACTTAGTTGGCTGCGTGTGGTGGGATGGCTGACTTAGTTGGCTGCGTGTGGTGGGATGGCTGACTTAGTTGGCTGCTTGTGGTGGGATGGCTGACTTAGTTGGCTGCGTGTGGTGGGATGGCTGACTTAGTTGGCTGCGTGTGGTGGGATGGCTGACTTAGTTGGCTGCGTGTGGTGGGATGGCTGACTTAGTTGGCTGCGTGTGGTGGGATGGCTGACTTAGTTGGCTGCGTGTGGTGGGATGGCTGACTTAGTTGGCTGCGTGTGGTGGGATGGCTGACTTAGTTGGCTGCGTGTGGTGGGATGGCTGACTTAGTTGGCTGCGTGTGGTGGGATGGCTGACTTAGTTGGCTGCGTGTGGTGGGATGGCTGACTTAGTTGGCTGCGTGTGGTGGGATGGCTGACTTAGTTGGCTGCGTGTGGTGGGATGGCTGACTTAGTTGGCTGCGTGTGGTGGGATGGCTGACTTAGTTGGCTGCGTGTGGTGGGATGGCTGACTTAGTTGGCTGCGTGTGGTGGGATGGCTGACTTAGTTGGCTGCGTGTGGTGGGATGGCTGACTTAGTTGGCTGCGTGTGGTGGGATGGCTGACTTAGTTGGCTGCGTGTGGTGGGATGGCTGACTTAGTTGGCTGCGTGTGGTGGGATGGCTGACTTAGTTGGCTGCGTGTGGTGGATTGGCTGCGTGTGGTGGGATGGCTGACTTAGTTGGCTGCGTGTGGTGGGATGGCTGACTTAGTTGGCTGCGTGTGGTGGGATGGCTGACTTAGTTGGCTGCGTGTGGTGGGATGGCTGACTTAGTTGGCTGCGTGTGGTGGGATGGCTGACTTAGTTGGCTGCGTGTGGTGGATTGGCTGCGTGTGGTGGATTGGCTGCGTGTGGTGGGATGGCTGACTTAGTTGGCTGCGTGTGGTGGGATGGCTGACTTAGTTGGCTGCGTGTGGTGGGATGGCTGACTTAGTTGGCTGCTTAGACTTAGTTGGATGCTGCGTGTGGTGGGATGGCTGGCTTAGTTGGCTGCGTGTGAGGGGATGGCTGACTTAGTTGGCTGCGTGTGGTGGGATGGCTGACTTAGTTGGCTGCGTGTGGTGGGATGGCTGACTTAGTTGGCTGCGTGTGGTGGGATGGCTGACTTAGTTGGCTGCGTGTGGTGGGATGGCTGACTTAGTTGGCTGCGTGTGGTGGGATGGCTGACTTAGTTGCGTGCGTGTGGTGGGATGGCTGACTTAGTTGGGTGCGTGTGGTGGGATGGCTGACTTAGTTGGCTGCGTGTGGTGGGATGGCTGACTTAGTTGGCTGCGTGTGGTGGGATGGCTGACTTAGTTGGCTGCGTGTGGTGGGATGGCTGACTTAGTTGGCTGCGTGTGGTGGGATGGCTGACTTAGTTGGCTGCGTGTGGTGGGATGGCTGACTTAGTTGGCTGCGTGTGGTGGGATGGCTGACTTAGTTGGCTGCGTGTGGTGGGATGGCTGACTTAGTTGGCTGCGTGTGGTGGGATGGCTGACTTAGTTGGCTGCGTGTGGTGGGATGGCTGACTTAGTTGGCTGCGTGTGGTGGGATGGCTGACTTAGTTGGCTGCGTGTGGTGGGATGGCTGACTTAGTTGGCTGCGTGTGGTGGGATGGCTGACTTAGTTGGCTGCGTGTGGTGGGATGGCTGACTTAGTTGGCTGCGTGTGGTGGGATGGCTGACTTAGTTGGCTGCGTGTGGTGGGATGGCTGACTTAGTTGGCTGCGTGTGGTGGGATGGCTGACTTAGTTGGCTGCGTGTGGTGGGATGGCTGACTTAGTTGGCTGCGTGTGGTGGGATGGCTGACTTAGTTGGCTGCGTGTGGTGGGATGGCTGACTTAGTTGGCTGCGTGTGGTGGGATGGCTGACTTAGTTGGCTGCGTGTGGTGGGATGGCTGACTTAGTTGGCTGCGTGTGGTGGGATGGCTGACTTAGTTGGCTGCGTGTGGTGGGATGGCTGACTTAGTTGGCTGCGTGTGGTGGGATGGCTGACTTAGTTGGCTGCGTGTGGTGGGATGGCTGACTTAGTTGGCTGCGTGTGGTGGGATGGCTGACTTAGTTGGCTGCGTGTGGTGGGATGGCTGACTTAGTTGGCTGCGTGTGGTGGGATGGCTGACTTAGTTGGCTGCGTGTGGTGGGATGGCTGACTTAGTTGGCTGCGTGTGGTGGGATGGCTGACTTAGTTGGCTGCGTGTGGTGGGATGGCTGACTTAGTTGGCTGCGTGTGGTGGGATGGCTGACTTAGTTGGCTGCGTGTGGTGGGATGGCTGACTTAGTTGGCTGCGTGTGGTGGGATGGCTGACTTAGGTGGCTGCGTGTGGTGGGATGGCTGACTTAGTTGGCTGCGTGTGTGGGATGGGATGGCTGACTTAGTTGGCTGCGTGTGGTGGGATGGCTGACTTAGTTGGCTGCGTGTGGTGGGATGGCTGACTTAGTTGGCTGCGTGTGGTGGGATGGCTGACTTAGTTGGCTGCGTGTGGTGGGATGGCTGACTTAGTTGGCTGCGTGTGGTGGGATGGCTGACTTAGTTGGCTGCGTGTGGTGAGATGGCTGACTTAGTTGGCTGCGTGTGGTGGGATGGCTGACTTAGTTGGCTGCGTGTGGTGGGATGGCTGACTTAGTTGGCTGCGTGTGGTGGGATGGCTGACTTAGTTGGCTGCGTGTGTGGTGGGAGTTGGCTGGGTGTGGTGGGATGGCTGACTTAGTTGGCTGCGTGTGGTGGGATGGCTGACTTAGTTGGCTGCGTGTGGTGGGATGGCTGACTTAGTTGGCTGCGTGTGGTGGGATGGCTGACTTAGTTGGCTGCGTGTGGTGGGATAGCTGGCTTAGTTGGCTGCGTGTGGTGGGATGGCTGACTTAGTTGACTGCGTGTGGTGGGATGGCTGACTTAGTTGGCTGCGTGTGGTGGGATGGCTGGCTTAGTTGGCTGCGTGGGGTGGGATGGCTGACTTAGTTGGCTGCGTGTGGTGGGATGGCTGGCTTAGTTGGCTGCGTGTGATGGGATGGCTGACTTAGTTGGCTGCGTGGGGGGGGATGGCTGGCGTAGTTGGCTGCGTGTGGTGGGATGGCTGGCTTAGTTGGCTGCGTGTGGTGGGATGGCTGATGTAGTTGGCTGCGTGTGGTGGGATGGCTGACTTAGTTGGCTGCGTGTGGTGGGATGGCTGACTTAGTTGGCTGCGTGTGGTGGGATGGCTGACTTAGTTGGCTGCATGTGGTGCGATGGCTGACTTAGTTGGCTGCGTGTGGTGGGATGGCTGACTTAGTTGGATGCGTGTGGTGGGATGGCTGACTTAGTTGGCTGCGTGTGGTGGGATGGCTGACTTAGTTGGCTGCGTGTGGTGGGATGGCTGACTTAGTTGGCTGCGTGTGGTGGGATGGCTGACTTAGTTGGCTGCGTGTGGTGGGATGGCTGACTTAGTTGGCTGCGTGTGGTGGGATGGCTGGCTTAGTTGGATGCGTGTGGTGGGATGGCTGACTTAGTTGGCTGCGTGTGGTGGGATGGCTGACTTAGTTGGCTGCGTGTGGTGGGATGGCTGGCTTAGTTGGCTGCGTGTGGTGGGATGGCTGACTTAGTTGGCTGCGTGTGGTGGGATGGCTGACTTAGTTGGCTGCGTGTGGTGGGATGGCTGGCTTAGTTGGCTGCGTGTGGTGGGATGGCTGACTTAGTTGGCTGCGTGTGGTGGGATGGCTGACTTAGTTGGCTGCGTGTGGTGGGATGGCTGACTTAGTTGGCTGCGTGTGGTGGGATGGCTGACTTAGTTGGCTGCGTGTGGTGGGATGGCTGACTTAGTTGGCTGCGTGTGGTGGGATGGCTGACTTAGTTGGCTGCGTGTGGTGGGATGGCTGACTTAGTTGGCTGAGTGTGGTGGGATGGCTGACTTAGTTGGCTGCGTGTGGTGGGATGGCTGACTTAGTTGGCTGCGTGTGGTGGGATGACTGACTTAGTTGGCTGAGTGTGGTGGGATGGCTGACTTAGTTGGCTGCGTGTGGTGGGATGGCTGACTTAGTTGGCTGCGTGTGGTGGGATGGCTGACTTAGTTCGCTGCGTGTGGTGGGATGGCTGACTTAGTTCGCTGCGTGTGGTGGGATGGCTGACTTAGTTGGCTGAGTGTGGTGGGATGGCTGACTTAGTTGGCTGCGTGTGGTGGGATGGCTGACTTAGTTGGCTGCGTGTGGTGGGATGGCTGACTTATTTGGCTGAGTGTGGTGTGATGGCTGACTTAGTTGGCTGCGTGTGGTGGGATGGCTGACTTAGTTGGCTGCGTGTGGTGGGATGGCTGACTTAGTTGGCTGCGTGTGGTGGGATGGCTGACTTAGTTGGCTGCGTGTGGTGGGATGGCTGACTTAGTTGGCTGCGTGTGGTGGGATGGCTGACTTAGTTGGCTGCGTGTGGTGGGATGGCTGACTTAGTTGGCTGCGTGTGGTGGGATGGCTGACTTAGTTGGCTGCGTGTGGTGGGATGGCTGACTTAGTTGGCTGCGTGTGGTGGGATGGCTGACTTAGTTGGCTGCGTGTGGTGGGATGGCTGACTTAGTTGGCTGCGTGTGGTGGGATGGCTGACTTAGTTGGCTGCGTGTGGTGGGATGGCTGACTTAGTTGGCTGCGTGTGGTGGGATGGCTGACTTAGTTGGCTGCGTGTGGTGGGATGGCTGACTTAGTTGGCTGCGTGTGGTGGGATGGCTGACTTAGTTGGCTGCGTGTGGTGGGATGGCTGACTTAGTTGGCTGCGTGTGGTGGGATGGCTGACTTAGTTGGCTGCGTGTGATGGGATGGCTGACTTAGTTGGCTGCGTGTGGTGGGATGGCTGACTTAGTTGGCTGCGTGTGGTGGGATGGCTGACTTAGTTGGCTGCGTGTGGTGGGATGGCTGACTTAGTTGGCTGCGTGTGGTGGGATGGCTGACTTAGTTGGCTGCATGTGGTGGGATGGCTGACTTAGTTGGCTGCGTGTGGTGGGATGGCTGACTTAGTTGGCTGCGTGTGGTGGGATGGCTGACTTAGTTGGCTGCGTGTGGTGGGATGGCTGACTTAGTTGGCTGCGTGTGGTGGGATGGCTGACTTAGTTGGCTGCGTGTGGTGGGATGGCTGGCTTAGTTGGCTGCGTGTGGTGGGATGGCTGACTTAGTTGGCTGCGTGTGGTGGGATGGCTGACTTAGTTGGCTGCGCATGGTGGGATGGCTGACTTAGTTGGCTGCGTGTGGTGGGATGCCTGACTTAGTTGGCTGCGTGTGGTGGGATGGCTGACTTAGTTGGCTGAGTGTGGTGGGATGGCTGACTTAGTTGGCTGCGTGTGGTGGGATGGCTGACTTAGTTGGCTGCGTGTGGTGGGATGGCTGACTGGCTGGTTGCTGGTTGAGTCTACGGCTCTCATGTACTGACCTCTTCTCTTCTTGGACAGTTTACGTCCCTCCATAATGACTGATGTTCCCCTCCCTCCCTCCCTCCCTCCCCTCCCTCCCTCCCTCCCTCCCCCACTATGCTGCCTGATAACATTCATATTCACATAATAATCGGCAGCAACACACTACTGACATATCAAACTTTTCTTAAAAAAGAATTTCCCTCCTTCCTTACATTATTTTTTGCGCAGTTCATTCCCTCTCTCTCCCCTTCTTCCCCCACCCCCGTCTCTCCCCCACTCCCTCTCTCCCCCACCCCCGTCTCTCCCCCACCCCCTCTCTCCCCTTCTCCCTCCCTCTGTATCTCTACAGTTACTGGCCACAAGAACCAGTAAAACATTTTAGTTAGTGGTAGCGCCTTAAAGTTCTAAATTCAGCTTATCAGAGCTGAGAAAAGATGCATGTTAATATATACCTGGAAAGTACTCGAGGACCTGGAAAGTACTCGAGGACCTGGAAAGTACTCGAGGGCCTGGAAAGTACTCGAGGGCCTGGAAAGTACTCGAGGGCCTGGAAAGTACTCGAGGGCCTGGAAAGTACTCGAGGGCCTGAAAAGTACTCGAGGGCCTGAAAAGTACTCGAGGACCTGGAAAGTACTCGAGGGCCTGGAAAGTACTCGAGGGCCTGGAAAGTACTCGAGGACCTGGAAAGTACTCGAGGACCTGGAAAGTACTCGAGGGCCTGAAAAGTACTCGAGGGCCTGGAAAGTACTCGAGGGCCTGGAAAGTACTCGAGGGCCTGGAAAGTACTCGAGGACCTGGAAAGTACTCGAGGGCCTGAAAAGTACTCGAGGACCTGGAAAGTACTCGAGGACCTGGAAAGTACTCGAGGGCCTGAAAAGTACTCGAGGGCCTGGAAAGTACTCGAGGACCTGGAAAGTACTCGAGGGCCTGAAAAGTACTCGAGGGCCTGGAAAGTACTCGAGGACCTGGAAAGTACTCGAGGGCCTGGAAAGTACTCGAGGACCTGGAAAGTACTCGAGGACCTGGAAAGTACTCGAGGGCCTGGAAAGTACTCGAGGACCTGGAAAGTACTCGAGGGCCTGGAAAGTACTCGAGGACCAGGAAAGTACTCGAGGACCTGGAAAGTACTCGAGGACCTGGAAAGTACTCGAGGGCCTGGAAAGTACTCTAGGACCAGGAAAGTACTCGAGGGCCTGGAAAGTACTCGAGGACCAGGAAAGTACTCGAGGACCTGGAAAGTACTCGAGGACCAGGAAAGTACTCGAGGACCAGGAAAGTACTCGAGGGCCTGGAAAGTACTCGAGGGCCTGGTCCCAAGTCTGTATACTGTCATAACAACATACTACCATAACATACTGCCATAACAACATACTGCCATAACAACATACTGCCATAACAACATACTGCCATAACATACTGCCATAACAACATACTGCCATAACATACTGCCATAACAACATACTGCCATAACAACATACTGCCATAACAACATACTGCCATAACAACATACTGCCATAACAACATACTGCCATAACAACATACTACCATAACATATTGCCATAACAACATACTGCCATAACAACATACTACAATAACAACATACTACCATAACATACTATCATAACATACTGACATAACAACATACTACAATAACAACATACTACCATAACATACTATCATAACATACTGCCCTAACAACATACTACCATAACAACATACTACCATAACAACATACTGCCATACCAACATACTACCATAACAACATACTGCCATAACATACTACCATAACAGGATACTGCCATAACATACTACCATAACACACTACCATAACATACTACCATAACAACATACTGCCATAACATACTACCATAACAGCATACTGCCATAACAACATACTACCATAACATACTACCATAACATGCTACCATAACAACATACTGCCATAACAACATACTACCATAACAGCATACTGCCATAACAACATACTACCATAACATACTACCATAACAACATACTACCATAACATACTACCATAACACACTACCATAACATACTACCATAACAACATACTACCATAACATACTACCATAACATACTACCATAACAACATACTACCACAACATACTACCATAACATACTGCCATAACATTCTACCATAACAACATACTACCATAACAACATACTACCATAACAACATACTACCATAACATACTACCATAACAACATACTACCATGACATACTACCATAACAACATACTACCATAACAACATACTACCATAACATACTACCATAACAACATACTACCACAACATACTACCATGACATACTGCCATAACATACTACCATAACAACATACTACCATTACTACCATAACAACATACTACCATAACATACTACCATAACAACATACTACCATAACATACTACCATAACAACATACTACCATAACATACTACCATAACAACATACTACCACAACATACTACCATAACATACTGCCATAACATACTACCATAACAACATACTACCATAACACACTACCATAACATACTACCATAACATACTACCATAACATACTGCCCTAACAACATACTGCCATAACAACATACTGCCATAACAACATACTACCATAACAGCATACTGCCATAACAACATACTACCATAACAGCGTACTGCCATAACAACATACTACCCTAACAACATACTAGCATAACAACATACTACCATAACATACTAGCATAACAACATACTACCATAACAACATACTACCATAACAACATACTACCATAACAACATACTGGAGTAAGAGAGATATAGCAGGAAGTGTAAAATAAACTAGGAAAACCTACCGCTACGCAGGCTGGAGATTCGTCTGTAAAAACTTGCATTTGTGGTCACAGTGGTGTCTCATGCTAACCTTCCTATGGTGTATAAATATACCTAGTTGGATGAATCCTATTGTAGCCAGCTGGCTCAGTGGCTAACGCGTCGGTCTGGAGTTTCACGACTCGCTTGCCATGAGTTCAATCCCTGCCCGTACCGTGCTTTGTTGGCAATCGTGTCATTACGATTTCTTGGGACATAATTTTTGTTCCCACTGTGTCATGTAAAATAGGGTAGCAGTACACTACGGATATACCAGATTTTGTTAAAAAAATATTGTGGGTTCTGCTTAAGTGGTTCAAGGAGGAGGAGGAGGAGGAGGAGGAGGCTGCCACCAGACTGTCTTGTGTGTGAGGCAGCGTTACTCTCCTCCCTGTGGAGATGCAGTTCCACCCGCCTCTCACGGCTGCTAACATAAGCTTTTATTCCTGCACCATTTACCTTTGTGTAGAGCTGATTAATGCTTTGCACATCGAAACGTTGGCCCAATGATAATTTGATCTGCCACTTGTATCTTTGTATCCATATTTGTAAGTAATATACCATTGTATCCGTGGAATTAAATGAATAAACAGGTGTGGAGGTGGAACTAGTGTAGTGGTACCGGCAACTTGTAAGATAAAACACACGCCATGCAGTGAAGAAGTCACTCATGACTTAATGTCTTGATCAGTGCATAAGAGTCTTCTGCATACAGGTGTGGACGTGATGAACAGGTGAGAGCAGCTGTTAGCACCAGCAGTGTGACCGATAAAGTGTGCAAATAGAAATCCTTGTTGGAAGTGCAGTGTTGACGCAGCCATGGCTCCTACCTTAACAGTGGAGACCACATGAATAATTAGACATCCCTTTCCAAGTTGAATTATTTGCTGTTCTTCTTAGCGCCCAAGTGTGTACACAGGTCAGCGTCACAATTAAGGTGTCACTCTGTCAGTCTGAGCTCCCTACACATGCTAGTGCTTGTAGACAATCGTAAGTGTAACAGTAGAGTTGGAATCCATTTTATGTGGGCTCTTCTCACGTTCTTTTGAATCCATGATAGAACTGATGTATCAGCTAAAGAATAGGTTCTGAAGTTAGTCGATTATAACTTAGGAGATCTTGTTACCTTTGACACTAAGTCAGTATCACTGTCAACTGGACCACAGTTCTGAGTTCCTCGTCTTCATGCAACTCTTGTGTCGGTGTTCAAGGAGAATCCTTGAAATAAAGACACTTATACAACACTTATACAACACTTAAGATATTTTTAACAAGTGTTGTATGTTGGTTTTTATTTCACAAGTTGTTAGCACTGATGCCAAGTATTTGTACAAGTTTATCAACAACCAGAGACTTGTTTAAGTCCTTGTAACTGATAACCAGGTCCCTCCTGACTCTCCCACACACTCTTTTATTATGGATTTCTGAAATTTCACTTGTGTCTCTTTTTTTTCTTGTCTCAAAATAGGAAATAACCGATTACAGTAAATATGATATGACCTATATATTTTTTCCCTCGTTTCTTAGTTACACTATCTAGAAGAAATCTTTTACATCTGTCTTGGATTCCTTTGAATTCGTCCCGTATTCCCTTGTTTGGACTGGTCATTGATTCCTTTGTTTGGCTTGGTTGTACATGCCCTTGTTTGGATTGTCTCAGCATTTCCGTGCAACTTTAATTTCATATTGTGAGTTGGCTTTCCTAGTTTATTCAGCACCACTCTTGATTTACACACATTGGTTCATGACTCTCCTCGTCTGTTTGGATGTTTGGCATCTGTGTAGACGCAGTTGTTCATAATGTTTTTTTTTTCTGTTTGTTTGGTAGCTGTTTAAACCCAGTGGTTCCTCGAGTTCTCTCCTGCTTCCAGAATCTTGTGAATATCTCTCTCTCTCTCTTTCTCTCTCACACACACACTCACTCTCTCTCGCTCTCTCTCTCTTCTTACCCAAGAAATGTTAAGTCTCTAACGATTTAGGGTCATGTTTGATATGCTTTCCCAGTGAGGATAAATTAACTCTTGTTAACTGTCCGTGGATCGTTAAGGCAAGAAGTTAACCTGTACAGTAACATCAAGAATACTTTAATTCGTGAAACTGTCAGAGATCGAGACTAGGGAGTTGAGTACTTATCAAGGTTGAGGGACTGACCACCTCAAAGCCATATCCTCAAGGTTGACGGCCAGATCGTCTAATCTTTATACTGCTTCTGCTGTCTCCAGTATTAAATCATCTCTCTGTTTGACTTAAGAAGTCTGAGTAACTGGCAAAACTGTTCGATAGCCGGGATAACCAACTGTTGCACTTGTATCTTGTCGGTATTGTATACCATTAATATATTGAGAGTATTAGTGTGTATACATCCAAATATATACATCTAAGTATATGAACATCTCGATGTATATACCTTAAGAAATACTATATTCTGCTCGGGTATGTTGCAGAGTGCGTTGGAAAGTATTATGAGAGCGCATCATCTCCCTCGCTGTTTGTTAAGTCCAGACTATATAGTTAACCCTGGCTACACACTCCTTTAGTCTCTGTATATATATTCAGCGGAGTATATCTCTCCTGGTGTATATACGCTGGAAGCAGTGCATATACACACTTGGAGAGGGTGTATATCTTACCATATACTTAAACCCTGTATATGACCACTTATACGTCTTGACCACCGACATATAAGTGGCACGCAGTCTTAATGACCCTCGTGTAGTCGATAGGCTTTAAACCTTATAAATTAGGGAAGCACTTCCTTCAAGCAGCGTCGTGTGTCAAGCAACATTACAAGCAGCGTCGTGTGTCAAGCAACATTACAAGCAGCGTCGTGTGTCAAGCAACATTACAAGCAGCGTCGTGTGTCAAGCAACATTACAAGCAGCGTCGTGTGTCAAGCAACATTACAAGCAGCGTCGTGTGTCAAGCAACATTACAAGCAGCGTCGTGTGTCAAGCAACATTACAAGCAGCGTCGTGTGTCAAGCAACATTATACAAACATAACTCAACTGCCGTTAATACAAGTTTCCAGGAAACTTATAGACGAATAGATTTGAGATCATGTTTTTCCTAGTTCTTCCCCAACCTTGAGGATATTTAACAGAATTGTCTCGTTTTCCAGAACCAGGTTAAGCAGGTTGTTTGTTCTGGCTGGTTACAGTCGCAAGATATTCTAGAAAGAAGTTTTAGATTACTACCAGTAATTCCCAACACTCGAACTCCCTGTTAAATTATTCCGGAAGCCTCATGTCTTTACCTTTGATGGGTTCGAGAATTTTCCTACTTTCGTAGCCCGGCCCTGGGCCAGGCTTGTTTGGCGGTTGCCTGGTCAACCAGGCTGTTGCTGCTGGCCCACATATCCATCACAGCCTAGTTGTTATTAATCAGTGTAGAATAACTTTGCCTCAAGCCTAGCTGTCAGTGTAGAACAACCCGCGAAACTAGTCACAGGTATAGCCTTGTATGTGACATTCATCAGTCATCCTCCTGCCTCTCACATTCATCAGTCATCCTCCTGCCTCTCACATTCATCAGTCATCCTCCTGCCTCTCACATTCATCAGTCATCCTCCTCCCTCTCACATTCATCAGTCATCACGAGGCAGTGTACAATAGATGACGAGGCAGTGTACAACAGATGACGAGGCAGTGTACAATGGATAACGAGGCAGTGTACAATAGATGACGAGGCAGTGTACAATAGATGACGAGGCAGTGTACAATAGATCACGAGGCAGTGTACAATAGATGAGGCACTGTACAACAGATGACGAGGCAGTGTACAATAGATCACGAGGCAGTGTACAATAGATCACGAGGCAGTGTACAATAGATCACGAGGCAGTGTACAATAGATGAGGCAGTGTACAATAGATCACGAGGCAGTGTACAATAGATCACGAGGCAGTGTACAATAGATGACGAGGCAGTGTACAATAGATCACGAGGTAGTGTACAATAGATCACGAGGCAGTGTACAATAGATCACGAGGCAGTGTACAATAGATGACGAGGCAGTGTACAATAGATCACGAGGTAGTGTACAATAGATCACGAGGCAGTGTACAATAGATCACGAGGCAGTGTACAATAGATCACGAGGCAGTGTACAATAGATGACGAGGCAGTGTACAATAGATCACGAGGCAGTGTACAATAGATGAGGCAGTGTACAATAGATCACGAGGTAGTGTACAATAGATCACGAGGCAGTGTACAATAGATCACGAGGCAGTGTACAATAGATCACGAGGCAGTGTACAATAGATCACGAGGTAGTGTACAATAGATCACGAGGCAGTGTACAATAGATGACGAGGCAGTGTACAATAGATCACGAGGCAGTGTACAATAGATGACGAGGCAGTGTACAATAGATGACGAGGCAGTGTACAATAGATGACGAGGCAGTGTACAATAGATCACGAGGCAGTGTACAATAGATCACGAGGCAGTGTACAATAGATCACGAGGCAGTGTACAATAGATCACGAGGCAGTGTACAATAGATCACGAGGCAGTGTACAATAGATCACGAGGCAGTGTACAATAGATCACGAGGCAGTGTACAATAGATCACGAGGCAGTGTACAATAGATCACGAGGCAGTGTACAATAGATCACGAGGCAGTGTACAATAGATCACGAGGCAGTGTACAATAGATGACGAGGCAGTGTACAATAGATCACGAGGCAGTGTACAATAGATGACGAGGCAGTGTACAATAGATGACGAGGCAGTGTACAATAGATCACGAGGCAGTGTACAATAGATCACGAGGCAGTGTACAATAGATCACGAGGCAGTGTACAATAGATCACGATGCAGTGTACAATAGATCACGAGGCAGTGTACAATAGATCACGAGGCAGTGTACAATAGATCACGAGGCAGTGTACAATAGATCACGAGGCAGTGTACAATAGATCACGAGGCAGTGTACAATAGATCACGAGGCAGTGTACAATAGATCACGAGGCAGTGTACAATAGATCACGAGGCAGTGTACAATAGATCACGAGGCAGTGTACAATAGATCACGAGGCAGTGTACAATAGATGAGGCAGTGTACAATAGATCACGAGGCAGTGTACAATAGATGAGGCAGTGTACAATAGATCACGAGGCAGTGTACAATAGATGAGGCAGTGTACAATAGATCACGAGGCAGTGTACAATAGATCACGAGGCAGTGTACAATAGATGAGGCAGTGTACAATAGATGAGGCAGTGTACAATAGATCACGAGGCAGTGTACAATAGATCACGAGGCAGTGTACAATAGATCACGAGGCAGTGTACAATAGATCACGAGGCAGTGTACAATAGATCACGAGGCAGTGTACAATAGATCACGAGGCAGTGTACAATAGATCACGAGGCAGTGTACAATAGATCACGAGGCAGTGTACAATAGATGAGGCAGTGTACAATAGATGAGGCAGTGTACAATAGATCACGAGGCAGTGTACAATAGATCACGAGGCAGTGTACAATAGATGAGGCAGTGTACAATAGATGAGGCAGTGTACAATAGATCACGAGGCAGTGTACAATAGATGAGGCAGTGTACAATAGATCACGAGGCAGTGTACAATAGATCACGAGGCAGTGTACAATAGATGAGGCAGTGTACAATAGATCACGAGGCAGTGTACAATAGATCACGAGGCAGTGTACAATAGATCACGAGGCAGTGTACAATAGATCACGAGGCAGTGTACAATAGATCACGAGGCAGTGTACAATAGATCACGAGGCAGTGTACAATAGATGAGGCAGTGTACAATAGATGAGGCAGTGTACAATAGATGAGGCAGTGTACAATAGATCACGAGGCAGTGTACAATAGATCACGAGGCAGTGTACAATAGATCACGAGGCAGTGTACAATAGATCACGAGGCAGTGGACAATAGATCACGAGGCAGTGTACAATAGATCACGAGGCAGTGGACAATAGATGACGAGGCAGTGTACAATAGATGACGAGGCAGTGTACAATAGATCACGAGGCAGTGTACAATAGATGAGGCAGTGTACAATAGATCACGAGGCAGTGTACAATAGATCACGAGGCAGTGTACAATAGATCACGAGGCAGTGTACAATAGATCACGAGGCAGTGTACAATAGATCACGAGGCAGTGTACAATAGATCACGAGGCAGTGTACAATAGATCACGAGGCAGTGTACAATAGATCACGAGGCAGTGTACAATAGATGAGGCAGTGTACAATAGATGAGGCAGTGTACAATAGATGAGGCAGTGTACAATAGATCACGAGGCAGTGTACAATAGATCACGAGGCAGTGGACAATAGATCACGAGGCAGTGTACAATAGATCACGAGGCAGTGTACAATAGATCACGAGGCAGTGGACAATAGATCACGAGGCAGTGTACAATAGATCACGAGGCAGTGTACAATAGATCACGAGGCAGTGGACAATAGATCACGAGGCAGTGTACAATAGATCACGAGGCAGTGGACAATAGATGACGAGGCAGTGTACAATAGATGACGAGGCAGTGTACAATAGATCACGAGGCAGTGTACAATAGATGACGAGGCAGTGTACAATAGATCACGAGGCAGTGTACAATAGATCACGAGGCAGTGTACAATAGATCACGAGGCAGTGTACAATAGATCACGAGGCAGTAACAATAGATCACGAGGCAGTGTACAATAGATCACGAGGCAGTAACAATAGATCACGAGGCAGTGTACAATAGATCACGAGGCAGTAACAATAGATCACGAGGCAGTGTACAATAGATCACGAGGCAGTGTACAATAGATGACGAGGCAGTGTACAATAGATCACCAGGCAGTGTACAATAGATCACGAGGCAGTGGACAATAGATCACCAGGCAGTGTACAATAGATCACGAGGCAGTGTACAATAGATCACGAGGCAGTGTACAATAGATCACGAGGCAGTAACAATAGATCACGAGGCAGTGTACAATAGATCACGAGGCAGTAACAATAGATCACGAGGCAGTGTACAATAGATCACGAGGCAGTGTACAATAGATCACCAGGCAGTGTACAATAGATCACGAGGCAGTGTACAATAGATCACGAGGCAGTAACAATAGATCACGAGGCAGTGTACAATAGATCACGAGGCAGTAACAATAGATCACGAGGCAGTGTACAATAGATCACGAGGCAGTAACAATAGATCACGAGGCAGTGTACAATAGATCACGAGGCAGTGTACAATAGATGACGAGGCAGTGTTTGCTCTGTGTCTCTCTCTTTCTCAACCTCTGTCTTTGTTCTTAGTAATAACTATCTTATGAATCAGCTGATGTAGATCTGACAGAACGTAAAGTGTCAACATAATTAGTGTCACATCTTGCAGCATCTTGCAACATCTTGTCACATCTTGCAACATCTTGCAACATCTTGCAGCATCTTGCAACATCTTGTCACATCTTGCAACACCTTGCAACATCTTGCAGCATCTTGCAACATCTTGCAACATCATGTACCTGAATGCAAAACATTCCAAGAAATTAGGGAAAGTTATATCAGAGATGTTCAGGATATATCAGTGTGTTTCATCCACGAGAGGCAGGAACACCACACATGTAGACGGCAGGAACACCACACATGTAGACGGCAGGAACACCACACATGTAGACGGCAGGAACACCACACATGTAGACGGCAGGAACACCACACATGTAGACGGCAGGAACACCACACATGTAGACGGCAGGAACACCACACATGTAGACGGCAGGAACACCACACATGTAGACGGCAGGAACACCACACATGTAGACGGCAGGAACACCACACATGTAGACGGCAGGAGCACCACACATGTAGACGGCAGGAACACCACACATGTAGACGGCAGGAACACCACACATGTAGACGGCAGGAACACCACACATGTAGACGGCAGGAACACCACACATGTAGACGGCAGCAACACCACACATGTAGACGGCAGGAGCACCACACATGTAGACGGCAGGAACACCACACATGTAGACGGCAGGAACACCACACATGTAGACGGCAGGAGCACCACACATGTAGACGGCAGGAGCACCACACATGTAGACGGCAGGAACACCACACATGTAGACGGCAGGAACACCACACATGTAGACGGCAGGAACACCACACATGTAGACGGCAGGAACACCACACATGTAGACGGCAGGAACACCACACATGTAGACGGCAGGAACACCACACATGTAGACGGCAGCAACACCACACATGTAGACGGCAGGAGCACCACACATGTAGACGGCAGGAACACCACACATGTAGACGGCAGGAACACCACACATGTAGACGGCAGGAGCACCACACATGTAGACGGCAGCAACACCACACATGTAGACGGCAGGAACACCACACATGTAGACGGCAGGAACACCACACATGTAGACGGCAGGAACACCACACATGTAGACGGCAGCAACACCACACATGTAGACGGCAGGAGCACCACACATGTAGACGGCAGGAACACCACACATGTAGACGGCAGGAACACCACACATGTAGACGGCAGCAACACCACACATGTAGACGGCAGGAGCACCACACATGTAGACGGCAGGAACACCACACATGTAGACGGCAGGAACACCACACATGTAGACGGCAGCAACACCACACATGTAGACGGCAGGAACACCACACATGTAGACGGCAGCAACACCACACATGTAGACGGCAGGAACACCACACATGTAGACGGCAGGAACACCACACATGTAGACGGCAGGAACACCACACATGTAGACGGCAGGAACACCACACATGTAGACGGCAGGAACACCACACATGTAGACGGCAGGAACACCACACATGTAGACGGCAGGAACACCACACATGTAGACGGCAGGAACACCACACATGTAGACGGCAGGAACACCACACATGTAGACGGCAGCAACACCACACATGTAGACGGCAGGAACACCACACATGTAGACGGCAGGAACACCACACATGTAGACGGCAGGAACACCACACATGTAGACGGCAGGAACACCACACATGTAGACGGCAGCAACACCACACATGTAGACGGCAGGAACACCACACATGTAGACGGCAGGAACACCACACATGTAGACGGCAGGAACACCACACATGTAGACGGCAGCAACACCACACATGTAGACGGCAGCAACACCACACATGTAGACGGCAGGAACACCACACATGTAGACGGCAGCAACACCACACATGTAGACGGCAGCAACACCACACATGTAGACGGCAGCAACACCACACATGTAGACGGCAGCAACACCACACATGTAGACGGCAGCAACACCACACATGTAGACGGCAGGAACACCACACATGTAGACGGCAGGAACACCACACATGTAGACGGCAGGAACACCACACATGTAGACGGCAGGAACACCACACATGTAGACGGCAGGAACACCACACATGTAGACGGCAGGAACACCACACATGTAGACGGCAGGAACACCACACATGTAGACGGCAGCAACACCACACATGTAGACGGCAGCAACACCACACATGTAGACGGCAGGAACACCACACATGTAGACGGCAGCAACACCACACATGTAGACGGCAGCAACACCACACATGTAGACGGCAGCAACACCACACATGTAGACGGCAGCAACACCACACATGTAGACGGCAGCAACACCACACATGTAGACGGCAGGAACACCACACATGTAGACGGCAGGAACACCACACATGTAGACGGCAGGAACACCACACATGTAGACGGCAGGAGCACCACACATGTAGACGGCAGCAACACCACACATGTAGACGGCAGCAACACCACACATGTAGACGGCAGGAACACCACACATGTAGACGGCAGGAACACCACACATGTAGACGGCAGGAACACCACACATGTAGACGGCAGCAACACCACACATGTAGACGGCAGGAACACCACACATGTAGACGGCAGCAACACCACACATGTAGACGGCAGGAACACCACACATGTAGACGGCAGGAACACCACACATGTAGACGGCAGGAACACCACACATGTAGACGGCAGGAACACCACACATGTAGACGGCAGCAACACCACACATGTAGACGGCAGGAACACCACACATGTAGACGGCAGGAGCACCACACATGTAGACAGCAGGAACACCACACATGTAGACGGCAGGAGCACCACACATGTAGACGGCAGGAACACCACACATGTAGATGGCAGGAACACCACACATGTAGACGGCAGGAACACCACACATGTAGACGGCAGGAACACCACACATGTAGACGGCAGCAACACCACACATGTAGACGGCAGGAGCACCACACATGTAGACGGCAGGAACACCACACATGTAGACGGCAGGAACACCACACATGTAGACGGCAGGAACACCACACATGTAGACGGCAGGAGCACCACACATGTAGACGGCAGGAACACCACACATGTAGACGGCAGGAACACCACACATGTAGACGGCAGGAACACCACACATGTAGACGGCAGGAACACCACACATGTAGACGGCAGGAACACCACACATGTAGACGGCAGGAACACCACACATGTAGACGGCAGGAACACCACACATGTAGACGGCAGGAGCACCACACATGTAGACGGCAGGAACACCACACATGTAGACGGCAGGAGCACCACACATGTAGACGGCAGGAACACCACACATGTAGACGGCAGGAACACCACACATGTAGACGGCAGGAACACCACACATGTAGACGGCAGGAGCACCACACATGTAGACGGCAGGAACACCACACATGTAGACGGCAGGAACACCACACATGTAGACGGCAGGAACACCACACATGTAGACGGCAGGAGCACCACACATGTAGACGGCAGGAACACCACACATGTAGACGGCAGGAGCACCACACATGTAGACGGCAGGAGCACCACACATGTAGACGGCAGGAACACCACACATGTAGACGGCAGGAACACCACACATGTAGACGGCAGGAGCACCACACATGTAGACGGCAGGAACACCACACATGTAGACGGCAGGAACACCACACATGTAGACGGCAGGAGCACCACACATGTAGACGGCAGGAGCACCACACATGTAGACGGCAGGAGCACCACACATGTAGACGGCAGGAGCACCACACATGTAGACGGCAGGAACACCACACATGTAGACGGCAGGAACACCACACATGTAGACGGCAGGAGCACCACACATGTAGACGGCAGGAGCACCACACATGTAGACGGCAGGAGCACCACACATGTAGACGGCAGGAGCACCACACATGTAGACGGCAACACCACACAGGAGCACCACACATGTAGACGGCAGGAACACCACACATGTAGACGGCAGGAACACCACACATGTAGACGGCAGGAACACCACACATGTAGACGGCAGGAACACCACACATGTAGACGGCAGGAACACCACACATGTAGACGGCAGCAACACCACACATGTAGACGGCAGCAACACCACACATGTAGACGGCAGCAACACCACACATGTAGACGGCAGGAACACCACACATGTAGACGGCAGGAACACCACACATGTAGACGGCAGCAACACCACACATGTAGACGGCAGCAACACCACACATGTAGACGGCAGGAACACCACACATGTAGACGGCAGGAACACCACACATGTAGACGGCAGGAACACCACACATGTAGACGGCAGGAACACCACACATGTAGACGGCAGGAACACCACACATGTAGACGGCAGCAACACCACACATGTAGACGGCAGCAACACCACACATGTAGACGGCAGGAACACCACACATGTAGACGGCAGGAACACCACACATGTAGACGGCAGGAACACCACACATGTAGACGGCAGGAACACCACACATGTAGACGGCAGCAACACCACACATGTAGACGGCAGGAGCACCACACATGTAGACGGCAGCAACACCACACATGTAGACGGCAGGAGCACCACACATGTAGACGGCAGGAGCACCACACATGTAGACGGCAGCAACACCACACATGTAGACGGCAGCAACACTCACACATGTAGACGGCAGCAACACCACACATGTAGACGGCAGCAACACCACACATGTAGACGGCAGGAACACCACACATGTAGACGGCAGCAACACCACACATGTAGACGGCAGCAACACCACACATGTAGACGGCAGCAACACCACACATGTAGACGGCAGGAACACCACACATGTAGACGGCAGGAACACCACACATGTAGACGGCAGGAACACCACACATGTAGACGGCAGCAACACCACACATGTAGACGGCAGCAACACCACACATGTAGACGGCAGCAACACCACACATGTAGACGGCAGGAGCACCACACATGTAGACGGCAGGAGCACCACACATGTAGACGGCAGGAGCACCACACATGTAGACGGCAGCAACACCACACATGTAGACGGCAGCAACACCACACATGTAGACGGCAGGAACACCACACATGTAGACGGCAGCAACACCACACATGTAGACGGCAGCAACACCACACATGTAGACGGCAGCAACACCACACATGTAGACGGCAGCAACACCACACATGTAGACGGCAGGAACACCACACATGTAGACGGCAGGAACACCACACATGTAGACGGCAGGAACACCACACATGTAGACGGCAGCAACACCACACATGTAGACGGCAGCAACACCACACATGTAGACGGCAGCAACACCACACATGTAGACGGCAGGAGCACCACACATGTAGACGGCAGGAGCACCACACATGTAGACGGCAGGAGCACCACACATGTAGACGGCAGGAGCACCACACATGTAGACGGCAGCAACACCACACATGTAGACGGCAGCAACACCACACATGTAGACGGCAGGAACACCACACATGTAGACGGCAGCAACACCACACATGTAGACGGCAGCAACACCACACATGTAGACGGCAGCAACACTCACACATGTATATCGTAAAAGGGTTCTTGAATGGAGATATCACAGGTTGAAAGTAGACACACTTGTAGGATGGTAGATATATTGTCAGACTGAGATGAGAGATGGAGCCCGGTGCCAAGCCTGTTCACGTCTTGTAGGTCTGCCGCCGAGTGAGAGCGGGACAAAGGGATCACTGCCCATGTGTATGCCTATGACGTCACACAAAGCCAAAGGCTTACGAGGGATCTCGTGTCTAAAGCACAGGGATGATACTAATATGCTATGCTATATAATACTGGGAATACAGGGATCAGCAACTATGCTGACAGCTCGGTCATGTTACGTATGTCGTCCCGACATACACTACTATCTATAGGCTGAACAGGCAGGCGGATCTGGGCTGATTCTATACAATAACAAATGCATATATAACTTAGAACTAATGGATGGTACAACATGATTTTGACGTAATGGGTGTTAACGTAATCATTACAAACTATAAGTACAAATCATTATACAATATGGATGGAATTGATCGATCGATCTGTATTCATGCACTCTACGGATTCTGAGGAAGAATAATTATATACAAGAAGTGTTTAACAGAAAGGCAGATTCGGTGCACGCAAATCTAGACTGTTAATTCTCAGAATACGGAGGGAACGTGAACACGTAAATTTCTGACAAACTGATCAGCTAATAATAAAACACACAATTGACAAATTCATTCATCTCGGACATCTAATTATACAGACTATGTACATTTAAACCCAATTCTGCGAGGGTAAGGTTTACGTATGCAGAATGGTTATCATCTCTGGGAGGGTCGAATTCCTCTGCAATGGCTAACACATGCCTTGACTGAGAGAGATCTGAAGGAATATCTACAAAAGATACTTGCGGGTTTCTCATTACTTGTCGAGTACGCAAGGAGTAACGACATTCAGGTTGAGTATCTGACTGAGTATCTGAGGTAGAGAGTACAGGATCAGGAGGATTGTCAGAGTCTGTCTCATTAGTCTGGGTATCAATATCCTCAACATCGCATACTAATTTCATATGATCTAAATGCGATTCTTTGTATTTGCCAGTACTAATTTCTCTAACCTTATACTTATTTCCAGTGATATGTTCAACTACTCGATAAGGTCCGACAAACTTTTGATCAAGCTTTGGCAATGCAGACGTTTTGTTAAAGTTAATCAGCATAACTCTCGAACCTACTTTGATTTTAGATGGCTTTGCTCGAGTGTTTGCGACTCTTGTAAATTCTGCTGTTGATTTATGAAGTGTTTCACGGATTCTTCTAAAAACACTTTGAGCTAAGCTGGTACGAGTTGCTACGAAATCATCAGGGTTGTAATTAGGTTTCGGAGTAGAATATAACAACTCATAGGGTAAACGCTTGTCTACACCATACAATGCATAATGTGGAGTATCACCTATGGAAGCATTGTAAGCAGAATTTATGGCACACTGGACATCTGGTATAACTTCATCCCAAGTTTCACTATTGGGGTTGATAGTGGCTCTCAGAACATCAAGTACTTTCTTATTTGTTCTTTCGGCTAACCCATTGCTGGCAGGATGATGAGGAACAATGGTGGATTTAGAGATCTTGTATAAAGTACACAAATTTTCAAGAATCTCATTACAGAATTCACCTCCATTATCTGTTACTAAGGACTTTGGGGTGGTATGCCTGCAGATAATGCGTTCTTTAAACGCTTTAGCTACTGTCTCTGCAGTCTTATCTGCAATAGGAACTAGCTCACAATATCTGGTGAAATGGTCTACCATAACACACAGATGTTTGTTGCCTTGGAGGGAACATTTAAAATTAGTTAACAAATCAAGGGCAACTCTTTCCCACGGTTCGCTAGTGGTTGGGTACACTTGGATTGGGTTAGGACCATTGACATTTCCTTTATGCTGCATACAGACACTACATTTCTTAACATACTCGGAAATGTCAGTTGCCATACGTGGCCAAAAGTATTTCATTCTGGCTTGTTTCACCGAACGATCCATACCAGGGTGTGCAACACCTGGTGCATCATGAACTAGCTGTAGAGCTACGTTCACTAGTGACTGTGGAATTACTAACTGGTAAACTCTTCTGCTTGGAGTACCCAACTCGGCTGTTCGATACAGTAATTCCTGACTCATTACAAAGTCACTAATGGATGCTGGTGGCTTCACAGTAAGAATAAGATCTTCCTGGAGCAGGAATCGAATGACACCAGAACGCAAGGGATCGGTTCTTTGGGCATTTTTGACATCCTCGACAGTAAATGGAGGATCTGCAGTAACTACACTAACGTGTCGCGATAAAGCATCTGCGACTACATTCGACTTGCCAGGTAAATTTTCAAAAGTGGGATTGAACTCTTGGATAGTCAAGGTCCATCTGGCTAACCTTCCAGTAGGCTGTTTGTTCTGGAATAAAGGTAACAGTTCTTCCTTACTGGAGGAAAGAACAAACTCGGTGGAGTGGATGACTCCCCCCGGTTGAAAAAAATTAACGCTATAACACGCAATATGAGCAAGGGAGAATGAATCTACTATCTCAACTGCAAGCACAGGAGAAAAGAAATGAACACGGTGAACAATGCTGATATTCAATCTGAGTCGCACACAGTGACACGAGGTATCAGCTATAAAGAAACTACACTTACAAACGTTAACATGTGAAAGTTACTCGAGAAATAACTTCTTACAATGCACTGATTACTGTCAACTAGGATGGGATCACCATCTGAAACACAAGGAACAACAACAGACACTCTAGTGAGAGCACTAGCCGCAACAGAGACGTCTTTCTGCAAACGGCATGTGACATCAACAAGAGATGGCATTACTAGTTCCAAGTAATCGTTTTCTGACAAGGCATCCCCTGTGGAGAAACTACTACTCGAACTAGCAGTCATTGCAGGGATAGGCTGTGCACTCAAGGCAGTCTGAGTGTCCTCGGACACTTGAGGCAACGGAACACTATCCTGCAAGTCTGAAGGTATAGGTGGAACACTAATGGGAGTGACAGAATTACCAGTGCCTGACCGCTTGGGTACGCTACTGGAAATTGCATTGGCTTGTAAGGACTTAATGCGTACATCATACTCTGCAGCAGTATGACAGATTTCTGATCCAAGCTGGTAACCCCAGAATGGAACGATTAAGTCATCTATTTGGGCATGCCATCGGTACGGGTCGAGCACAATGCGTAAGTCTCGCATGGAAGCAAATCCCAGAAGAAGGTCACCAGGGAAAGCAATCTGGTCGACAACAAGAAAAACAGCAGTAAAGTCTCTGCCTTGGATAGTAAAGGTGAGTGAAGTCTGACCTCGGACTCGCAGAAGAGAACCAGCTACTCCACCAAGGAAGGTTACAGTAGTTGGTTCAACGAGGAGGATACGTCGTAACCGCTTCTCTTTAAACAAGCTAGACCTAATGATATTAACTTGCGCACCAGAGTCCATGAACACATGAACGGGCGCATTATGGACAGAAGCTTGTACTAATGGACCAATCGTTGCATTAGAACTCATATGCAAACAGGAAGTTGAGTTATCATCGGAGAAAGCATCTTCTACTTCATCCCCAAATTCCTCTACGTCAGAGACGTGTGAAGCCACATCATCAGCAGGATTGTCATTCTCGAGACTGCTTAAGGCTTCAAAGGAATTGTGAACGGGGATGGCGTACTCATTATCACTTACCGTCACCATTGGGCGGTTTGACTGGGGCGCTCTAATTCCCCCGAATTGGAAGAATGAGCCTGGTTCTGATTAGACTGTGAACCACGACGTCTGTTTCCTCTCCTGGCTCTGCGGTTGGAACGGCCATGGAAAGATCTAGAGTACCGCATATTGTAGAGCGCATTGCACTCAGATGTATCATGTCCATGAATTCTATGATGAGTACAGTAGGGAAGATCTGACTGGTACTCATCATCAGTACGACGCTTCTTAGGGTAACTGGCATAACAATTACTAGCGATATGGCCACGGAAACCACAATTGTAGCAAATTATTTGACTGTGGTTACTGTACGTACTATGGGTGTTACGGGAATGATAGCTCTTAACACTTGCTTTGGATGATGAGCGTGAGTGATTGCGGTTGGGAGGTTTGGTAGTAGCACAAACTAAAGGAGGTACAGGATTGGACAAGGTGTTTGGCATAGACCTACGATAAGGGAAGGATCCCTCGGGACACAAATTTCGTACATGGATTAGAGCTTTAAGCGGTCCCATATTAGCATCTAGCGGACTTGAATTGTACACATACTTAGATGTCGGTGGCATTAGTTGTTTAACGACTCCAAAGGCAGCTAATCTGGCAAACCCATCAAGGGCTGGTTTATCACTATCGTTAAGATATCTTGAATTTCGGCCTGCTTTAACAAATGAGGACATTAGGTTATTGAGACGGAGAGCAAACTCCTCTAATGACTCTTCTGGTCTCGGGGCTGTGCAAACTAATTCTTTGAGAACAACGAACGGATCGGTTTCTCGCACTGGTTCAAGATAATTGCGAATTAACTGTTCATAATCTTGCCACCTGGTCAGATCTTGGAAGTCCTTCATTCGAATTAATTTAAATACATTTGAGGCAGCTGAAGAACGGGCTAGACTCTCCTTTCCGATACTTATTAAAAGACTCTCAGATGGGGGACCATCAACTGAAGCGTCAGCTCTGGCTCTAACTGCAGTAAACCAACCTTCAAGGTTGTCTGGGTCACCATTGAATAATGGCATAGCATCATACGGATCACGAGTGAAGTTACGCATGCCAGAAGTCTGAGTATGTCTATCGTTTGATACGGAGTTACTCGAATTTTGGGCTGACACATTAATGGTTGTACTAGCAGCAAGTGCTGAGGCATCGCTAGAGAAAACTTGAGACATGTTTGCCAAAATGTAAAAACTAGAATTTAGAGAACAAAGAAAATGATAACTGAGGAACACACAACACAGTGAACTTAAATGGAAGAAAATGCTTAACTATTCTGCATAAGTAATTAAAAATTGACAAGTTACACAGTAAGCAAAGAACTCACACAAGAAAAAAAAAAAATATGCAACTTAACAAACACTGAAAATCAAGAGAACTTGTACTTGCTCAAATCTAATATGCTCAATTTTTACTTTAAATTGAATAAATGGCACAGTGAGTTGTCTTTACTTTCAATGCAACAAGGAAAATACACAATAAAATAATAAAATGGACTCAATAAACTTGTGCAAAAATTAAAACAAACACACAATTCACTGAAATAAAAATTAAAATGACAGACAGAATAAAATACTATGCACAGAACAGAGCATAAGAAACTGCACTGTAAGAAACTGTATTGCACAACACTGCATAAAATTTTCTGCAAGAAAAACTTTAATAGCAACACAATATTTGCACAAGAATTATTGCAAAATGAGTCTGTGTGCAATAATTAAAATTATAACACACAAGAAAAGAAATATATCAAGGAATGAACACTTTAACTCTTAACTGCACTTAAACAACAAGCAAAAGAACAATTTACTTTAAAAGGAGAACTTAAAAATTGCACTAAGAGTGAATTTGTTCAATAAAATATGAAAAATAATAGGTGCTAAAACACACAACAAAAAGAAATACAACACTTACAGTGATGCAGAGCACAAAACATCAACATAAACTCAGTACTAGAATTTTCTTGCAATGAAACTTGATGTTTTTAAAAAATTTTGTAAACAGATTTCTTGCTGGAGCTTTAAAAATGGCACTATTGTCTGTGGAAATAAGACAAATTAAACACTGGCTGAATAAAGGAATATGAACACAAGAATGTTCAACACACAGGGAACAAAAATAATAAAATTACACAAATGCTGGGAAGAAAAAAAATAACAGACAACACTGAGTTGTGATGCAGAATATGAGGTGAAAAATTTACTGAGTTAATTCACTGGAATTCTGAAGTTTAAACACAAGTTCTATACTGCTCATATGTTGCACACACAACAAAGGAAACACTAAGTACTTACTTCAAGTGTGTATAAAAAGAAACACAACACAACAGATATAAAATAATACACGAAAATTAACACTGAATTAAGGAGATTAAAAGAAATTAATAGAATCAGTACATGATAAACACTGAGTCTGATCAAGAGTCACTGAATGTCACTAAGAGGTAAATTCACTGGGAACACAAAAGAAATGTCTCAACACTCGCAAATGTCTCTAAAAAAAAAATATTATAGCTGTAACACTTGAAAAAATGAGATTGATGGATTGTTTTTATCGTCTTGCTGCTGTCCTCTGCACAGATGATCGTAGAATTGCGCTTAAATCGGCGAGAGACAACACATAGGAGGCTTTTAAAGATGGCGCGCCACTCTCTAGCTCTTGACCCCCTATGTGGTCCTTAAAATATGGTGCTACAACCCTTAGCAATGCACCAAAACACTGATGAGGTAGGTGAGTTGTAATGGCCGACTGTAGTTGGGTTTGTGGGTGATGGCTGAGCGAGGCGTCTGGGACCGGCAATGGTGCGACACACGTGATCGTGAGTGGCTGGGCTTATGGGTTGAACGTCGTAAGCCTCACTGAGAAAACCCACACTGCCGCGAAGATAATTCTAAGCCGGCTGGCTTAGAAGAAACCCACGAAATACTACAACACCACAAGGATGACAAGGAGCACTCAGAATGCTTGGAACTTGAATCACAAGCGATGAAGGCTACTCATGTGGCTTGCTTGAGTACTGGGGTAAGACACCTGGGTTAGTTGCTAGCTGGCTTATCTTAACCCTTCACACAGAATAGCTTGATAACTTCACACGATGAGCACAGCAGGGGTGGAAGCTGGCTTGGCAGGCAAAATAATTGGATGGAGTAGGCTAGGCTGGACTGGACTCGGGTGTTCTGACTCCCCCACCACAGACTGGAAGCTGGCTTATTTTGCAAACTCGGGTCAACCCCTCGGGAGTAATGCAAAAAAGCAGGAAACACTAATACAAAGAGACTGACCAGTGAATAATGTAGAAGCTGGTAGAGTAGCTGGCTTGAGGTAGCTGGATGGGGTGAACCTCGGTAGGCCTACTGGTAACACGAAATGGCCGTCTTGCTGGTCGACAACTTTATCTCCAGAAATCGCTGTAATCGTCAGAATTACAGGCTCACCGCTGGCACCATTTATCGTAAAGGGGTTCTTGAATGGAGATATCACAGGTTGAAAGTAGACACACTTGTAGGATGGTAGATATATTGTCAGACTGAGATGAGAGATGGAGCCCGGTGCCAAGCCTGTTCACGTCTTGTAGGTCTGCCGCCGAGTGAGAGCGGGACAAAGGGATCACTGCCCATGAGTATGCCTATGACGTCACACAAAGCCAAAGGCTTACGAGGGATCTCGTGTCTAAAGCACAGGGATGATACTAATATGCTATGCTATATAATACTGGGAATACAGGGATCAGCAACTATGCTGACATGTAGACGGCAGCAACACCACACATGTAGACGGCAGGAACACCACACATGTAGACGGCAGCAACACCACACATGTAGACGGCAGGAACACCACACATGTAGACGGCAGCAACACCACACATGTAGACGGCAGGAGCACCACACATGTAGACGGCAGCAACACCACACATGTAGACGGCAGGAGCACCACACATGTAGACGGCAGGAGCACCACACATGTAGACGGCAGCAACACCACACATGTAGACGGCAGCAACACTCACACATGTAGACGGCAGCAACACCACACATGTAGACGGCAGCAACACCACACATGTAGACGGCAGGAACACCACACATGTAGACGGCAGCAACACCACACATGTAGACGGCAGCAACACCACACATGTAGACGGCAGCAACACCACACATGTAGACGGCAGCAACACCACACATGTAGACGGCAGGAACACCACACATGTAGACGGCAGGAACACCACACATGTAGACGGCAGGAACACCACACATGTAGACGGCAGCAACACCACACATGTAGACGGCAGCAACACCACACATGTAGACGGCAGCAACACCACACATGTAGACGGCAGGAGCACCACACATGTAGACGGCAGGAGCACCACACATGTAGACGGCAGGAGCACCACACATGTAGACGGCAGCAACACCACACATGTAGACGGCAGCAACACCACACATGTAGACGGCAGCAACACCACACATGTAGACGGCAGCAACACCACACATGTAGACGGCAGCAACACCACACATGTAGACGGCAGCAACACCACACATGTAGACGGCAGCAACACCACACATGTAGACGGCAGGAACACCACACATGTAGACGGCAGGAACACCACACATGTAGACGGCAGGAACACCACACATGTAGACGGCAGCAACACCACACATGTAGACGGCAGCAACACCACACATGTAGACGGCAGCAACACCACACATGTAGACGGCAGGAGCACCACACATGTAGACGGCAGGAGCACCACACATGTAGACGGCAGGAGCACCACACATGTAGACGGCAGGAGCACCACACATGTAGACGGCAGCAACACCACACATGTAGACGGCAGCAACACCACACATGTAGACGGCAGGAACACCACACATGTAGACGGCAGCAACACCACACATGTAGACGGCAGCAACACCACACATGTAGACGGCAGCAACACTCACACATGTAGACGGCAGCAACACCACACATGTAGACGGCAGCAACACCACACATGTAGACGACAGGAACACCACACATGTAGACGGCAGCAACACCACACATGTAGACGGCAGCAACACCACACATGTAGACGACAGGAACACCACACATGTAGACGGCGCAACACCACACATGTAGACGGGAGCACCACACATGTAGACGGCAGGAACACCACACATGTAGACGGCAGCAACACCACACATGTAGACGGCAGCAACACCACACATGTAGACGGCAGCAACACCACACATGTAGACGGCAGCAACACCACACATGTAGACGGCAGCAACACCACACATGTAGACGGCAGGAGCACCACACATGTAGACGGCAGCAACACCACACATGTAGACGGCAGCAACACCACACATGTAGACGGCAGGAACACCACACATGTAGACGGCAGCAACACCACACATGTAGACGGCAGCAACACCACACATGTAGACGGCAGGAGCACCACACATGTAGACGGCAGCAACACCACACATGTAGACGGCAGCAACACCACACATGTAGACGGCAGGAACACCACACATGTAGACGGCAGCAACACCACACATGTAGACGGCAGCAACACCACACATGTAGACGGCAGCAACACCACACATGTAGACGGCAGCAACACCACACATGTAGACGGCAGCAACACCACACATGTAGACGGCAGCAACACCACACATGTAGACGGCAGCAACACCACACATGTAGACGGCAGGAACACCACACATGTAGACGGCAGCAACACCACACATGTAGACGGCAGCAACACCACACATGTAGACGGCAGGAGCACCACACATGTAGACGGCAGCAACACTCACACATGTAGACGGCAGCAACACCACACATGTAGACGGCAGCAACACCACACATGTAGACGGCAGCAACACCACACATGTAGACGGCAGCAACACCACACATGTAGACGGCAGCAACACCACACATGTAGACGGCAGCAACACCACACATGTAGACGGCAGCAACACCACACATGTAGACGGCAGCAACACCACACATGTAGACGGCAGCAACACCACACATGTAGACGGCAGGAACACCACACATGTAGACGGCAGGAGCACCACACATGTAGACGGCAGCAACACCACACATGTAGACGGCAGCAACACCACACATGTAGACGGCAGGAGCACCACACATGTAGACGGCAGGAGCACCACACATGTAGACGGCAGGAGCACCACACATGTAGACGGCAGGAGCACCACACATGTAGACGGCAGGAGCACCACACATGTAGACGGCAGGAACACCACACATGTAGACGGCAGCAACACCACACATGTAGACGGCAGCAAAACAAAGAGTTTATCGTGGAATTCGACCTTTAGCCGAGGCTCTTATCAGCTGATGAGGACCTCCGTTGGAGGTCGAAATATGCCGTAAACTTTGCACGTTGTAAATAACTCACTACTATGAAAATTAGACACAAGTGCAACATCTGGGTGTCTTTAATGTAGACGTTTCGCCATCCAGTGGCTTCATCAGTACAAATTCCAGGACATAACGTGAAGACAGTAGGACTATGTATAGAAGAAGAGGTAATTAGTCCCTCAACCTTGGACGCTGAGGGACTAATTACCTCATCTTCTGTATATAGTTCTACTGTCTTCTAATTATGTCATTGAATTTGTACTGATGAAGCCACTGGATGGCGAGACGTCTACAATAAAGACACCCAGATGTTGCACTTGTGTCTAATTTTTAAGTTGTCGGTATAGTTTACCATTCACGTACAACTCACTATTACTCTAACTTGCTGAGGCAAGAGACTGCTGTCAAGCTCCTGGTACCGTCATGGGCGTCTGTGTATCATTTTTACCTACTGTCCACAACATAAATAACAGGGTACATAATGACCGTACTATAATGGGTTTTGAACCCAGGAAACTCAAGAGACCTGAGAGTCTAGATAATGTATAAAAAGAATTTGGAGTTAAATGTGAACAAGAGCACCTAGAATATAGAGCAGGCAAACCAGAGCTTGTGGTACAGAAAGGGCAAAGACGAAATTGGAGTGTAGAAAAGGGAAAGAAGAGTCTAGTACAGAGTATAGAGTGGCAAAACAGAGCCTTGAGTATATATTGCATGTAAGAGAGCCTCTGCCTATCTGGAGGTTGTTCCGGGGGTCAACGCCCCCCGCAGCCCGGTCCATGATCAGGTTTCGCGATGGATCAGGGCCTGATCAACCAGGCTGTTACTGCTGGCTGCACGCAATCCAACGTACGAATCACAGCCCGGTTAGCCAGGTACTGACTTTACGCATCTGTCAGGTTCCCTTTTCAAGACAGCCAGGCGTCTGTTGATATCTCCCTTAAGTATACTAGCAGACAGTTGAAGAGTCTTGGATCCGTGACTCTTACTGTGTTATCCCTTAGTGTACTCATGACAACCCTGCTTTTCATTGGGGGGATGTTGCACCGTCTGCATAATCTTTTGCTTTCGGAGGAAGTGATTTCTTACTGCTTGGTGATTTCAACCTAAGGCATACAAAATGGAAGACTGTAGCAAATAATGTTATAGCTGAAACAATCCCCGGAGGTAGCGCAGATGAAAGGTCACACACACATGAGCTACTAAGTCTCTGCGAAAAACACACCTTAAGCCAGCAGATAGTGGAGCCAACAAGACTAGAAAACACACTTGACCTTATCTTCACAAATAATGAGGACCTGATAAGAGACATAAGAATATCAAAAACAACTAATTCCGATCACAACCTAATCGAAGTCCAGACGTACATGCATAGGGGTCCTGAACAGCAGAATGCATGTACCTGTGAAGGAGTCTTCACAAAATACAGCTTCAACAACAAGAACATCAGCTGGGACCAGGTAAACCATGTCCTAAACGAAACATGTTGGGAAGATGTCTTAAATGACATGGATCCAAACCAGTGCCTTGAAAGGATCAACTTCCTGGTAGCCGAAGCATGTTCTAGGCATATTCCCCTAAGAAAGAAGAAGAGCAGGAGTAAACTGGAGAGAAAAAGACGCTCCCTCTATAGAAGACGACGAAGAGTCACTGAGCTCCTCAGGAGTGCTAGAATATCTGATACACGAAAGGAGGCGCTGACCAGGGAAGTGGAAACTATCGAACTTAAGCTAAATGACTCTTACAGGAACCAGGAGAGGCAGGAGGAGCTTAAAGCTATTAGTGAAATTGAAAGAAATTCAAAATATTTCTTTTCATATGCCAAAAACAAGGCAAATACCACATCTAGTATCGGGCCCTTACTCAGACAGGATGGGACTTACACAGATGACAACAAGGAAATGAGTGAAATATTGAAATCCCAGTACGACTCTGTGTTTAGTGAACCACTAATCGGTCTGAGGATCGACAACCCAAATGATTTCTTCATGAAAGAGCCTCAAAACTCCATAAATGTATGCCAGATTTCCGACATTACCCTAACTCCGATGGATTTCGAAAAAGCCATTGACAACATGCCTATGCACTCAGCCCCGGGCCCAGACTCGTGGAACTCTGTTTTCATTAAGAACTGCAAGAAACCCCTCTCGCGTGCCCTAAGTACACTATGGAGGAGGAGCTTGGACATGGGTGAAATTCCACAGTCACTTAAAACAACGGATATAGCCCCACTCCATAAATGTGGCAGCAAAGCATTAGCTAAGAACTATAGACCAATAGCTCTGACGTCCCACATCATAAAAATCTTTGAAAGAGTGCTAAGAAGCAGGATTGCAAATCACGTTGGCGACGTATGGCAGCTCTGTGTTGATGCTGGCGACCTACGGCAGCTCTGTGTTGACGTTGGCGACGTACGGCAGCTCTGTGTTGAGGTTGGCGACGTACGGCAGCTCTGTGTTGACGTTGGCGACGTATGGCAGCTCTGTGTTGACGTTGGCGACGTATGGCAGCTCTGTGTTGACGTTGGCGACGTATGGCAGCTCTGTGTTGACGTTGGCGACGTACGGCAGCTCAGTGTTGATGCTGGCGACGTACGGCAGCTCTGTGTTGACGTTGGCGACGCATGGCAGCTCTGTGTTGATGCTGGCGACGTACGGCAGCTCCGTGTTGATGCTGGCGACGTACGGCAGCTCTGTGTTCACGTTGGCGACGTATGGCAGCTCCGTGTTGATGCTGGCGACGTACGGCAGCTCCGTGTTGATGCTGGCGACCTACGGCAGCTCTGTGTTGACGTTGGCGACGTATGCCAGCTCCGTGTTGATGCTGGCGACGTACGGCAGCTCCGTGTTGACGTTGGCGACGTGTGGCAGCTCCGTGTTGATGCTGGCGACGTACGGCAGCTCCGTGTTGACGTTGGCGACGTGTGGCAGCTCCGTGTTGATGTTGGCGACGTACGGCGGCTCCGTGTTGATGCTGGCGACGTACGGCAGCTCCGTGTTGATTGTGGCGACGTACGGCCGCTCCGTGTTGATGTTGGCAACGTACAGCAGCTCCGTGTTGATGTTGGCAACGTACGGCAGCTCTGTGTTGATGTTGGCAACGTACGGCAGCTCTGTGTTGATGTTGGCAACGTACGGCAGCTCTGTGTTGATGTTGGCGACGTACGGCAGCTCCGTGTTGATGTTGGCGACGTAGGGCAGCTCCGTGTTGATGTTGGCGACGTAGGGCAGCTCCGTGTTGATGCTGGCGACGTAGGGCAGCTCTGTGTTGATGTTGGCGACGTAGGGCAGCTCCGTGTTGATACTGGCGACGTAGGGCAGCTCCGTGTTGATGCTGGCGACGTAGGGCAGCTCCGTGTTGATTGTGGCGACGTAGGGCAGCTCCGTGTTGATGCTGGCGACGTAGGGCAGCTCCTTGTTGATGCTGGCGACGTAGGGCAGCTCCGTGTTGATGCTGGCGACGTAGGGCAGCTCCGTGTTGATGCTGGCGACGTAGGGCAGCTCTGTGTTGATGCTGGCGGCGTAGGGCAGCTCTGTGTTGATGTTGGCGACGTAGGGCAGTTCTGTGTTGATGTTGGCGACGTAGGGCAGCTCTGTGTTGATGTTGGCGACGTAGGGCAGCTCTGTGTTGATGGTGGCGACGTAGGGCAGCTCTGTGTTGATGTTGGCGACGTAGGGCAGCTCTGTGTTGATGTTGGCGAAGTAGGGCAGCTCTGTGTTGATGCTGGCGACGTAGGGCAGCTCCGTGTTGATGCTGGCGACGTAGGGCAGCTCTGTGTTGATGTTGGCGATGTAGGGCAGTTCTGTGTTGATGTTGGCGACGTAGGGCAGTTCTGTGTTGATGTTGGCGACGTAGGGCAGCTCTGTGTTGATGTTTGCGACGTAGGGCAGCTCTGTGTTGATGTTGGCGACGTAGGGCAGCTCTGTGTTGATGTTGGCGACGTAGGGCAGCTCTGTGTTGATGTTGGCGACGTAGGGCAGCTCTGTGTTGATGTTGGCGACGTAGGGCAGCTCTGTGTTGATGTTGGCGACGTAGGACAGCTCCGTGTTGATGCTGGCGACGTAGGACAACTCCTTGTTGATGTTGGCGACGTAGGACAGCTCCGTGTTGATGCTGGCGACGTAGGCAGCTCCTTGTTGATGTTGGCGACGTAGGGCAGCTCCTTGTTAATGTTGGCGACGTAGGGCAGCTCCTTGTTGATGTTGGCGACGTAGGGCAGCTCCTTGTTGATGTTGGCGACGTAGGGCAGCTCCGTGTTGATGCTGGCGACGTAGGGCAGCTCCGTGTTGATGTTGGCGACGTAGGGCAGCTCCGTGTTGATGCTGGCGACGTAGGGCAGCTCCGTGTTGATGCTGGCGACGTTGGGCAGCTCCGTGTTGATGCTGGCGACGTAGGGCAGCTTCGTGTTGATGCTGGCGACGTACGGCAGCTCCGTGTTGATGTTGGCGACGTAGGGCAGCTCCGTGTTGATGCTGGCGACGTAGGGCAGCTCCGTGTTGATGTTGGCGACGTAGGGCAGCTCCGTGTTGATGCTGGCGACGTAGGGCAGCTCTGTGTTGATGCTGGCGACGTAGGGCAGCTCCGTGTTGATGTTGGCGACGTAGGGCAGCTCCGTGTTGATGTTGGCGACGTAGGGCAGCTCCGTGTTGATGCTGGCGACGTAGGGCAGCTCCGTGTTGATTGTGGCGACGTAGAGCAGCTCCGTGTTGATGTTGGCGACGTAGGGCAGCTCCGTGTTGATGTTGGCGACGTAGGGCAGCTCCTTGTTGATGTTGGCGTCGTAGGGACAGCAGCTCCTTGTTGATGTTGGCGACGTAGGCGCAGCTCCTTGTTGATGTTGGCGACGTAGGGCAGCTCCGTGTTGATGCTGGCGACGTAGGGCAGCTCCGTGTTGATGCTGGCGACGTAGGGCAGCTCCGTGTTGATGATGGCGACGTAGGGCAGCTCCGTGTTGATGGTGGCGACGTTGGGCAGCTCCGTGTTGATGCTGGCGACGTAGGGCAGCTCTGTGTTGATGCTGGCGACGTAGGGCAGCTCCGTGTTGATGCTGGCGACGTAGGGCAGCTCCGTGTTGATGTTGGCGACGTAGCGCAGCTCCGTGTTGATGTTGGCGACGTAGGGCAGCTCCGTGTTGATGCTGGCGACGTAGGGCAGCTCTCCGTGTTGATGTTGGCGACGTAGGGCAGCTCCGTGTTGATGTTGGCGACGTAGGGCAGCTCCGTGTTGATGTTGGCGACGTAGGGCACTTGTTGATGTTGGCGGGCAGCTCCGTGTTGATGTTGGCGACGTAGGGCAGCTCTGTGTTGATGCTGGCGACGTAGGGCAGCTCCGTGTTGATGTTGGCGACGTAGGGCAGCTCCGTGTTGATGTTGGCGACGTAGGGCAGCTCCGTGTTGATGTTGGCGACGTAGGGCAGCTCTGTGTTGATGTTGGCGACGTAGGGCAGCTCCGTGTTGATGTTGGCGACGTAGGGCAGCTCTGTGTTGATGCTGGCGACGTAGGGCAGCTCTGTGTTGATGTTGGCGACGTAGGGCAGCTCTGTGTTGATGTTGGCGACGTAGGGCAGCTCTGTGTTGATGTTGGCGACGTAGGGCAGCTCTGTGTTGATGCTGGCGGCGTAGGGCAGCTCTGTGTTGATGTTGGCGACGTAGGGCAGTTCTGTGTTGATGTTGGCGACGTAGGGCAGCTCTGTGTTGATGTTGGCGACGTAGGGCAGCTCTGTGTTGATGTTGGCGACGTAGGGCAGCTCTGTGTTGATGTTGGCGACGTACGGCAGCTCTGTGTTGATGTTGGCGACATAGGGCAGCTCTTTGTTGATGTTGGCGACGTAGGGCAGCTCTGTGTTGATGTTGGCGACGTAGGACAGCTCCGTGTTGATGCTGGCGATGTAGGGCAACTCCTTGTTGATGTTGGCGACGTAGGGCAGCTCCTTGTTGATGTTGGCGACGTAGGGCAGCTCCGTGTTGATGCTGGCGACGTAGCCAGCTCCTTGTTAATGTTGGCGACGTAGGGCAGCTCCTTGTTGATGTTGGCGACGTAGGGCAGCTCCTTGTTGATGTTGGCGACGTAGGGCAGCTCCTTGTTGATGTTGGCGACGTAGGGCAGCTCCGTGTTGATGCTGGCGACGTAGGGCAGCTCCGTGTTGATGTTGGCGACGTAGGGCAGCTCCTTGTTGATGCTGGCGACGTAGGGCAGCTCCGTGTTGCTGTTGGCGACGTAGGGCAGCTCCGTGTTGATGTTGGCGACGTAGGGCAGCTCCGTGTTGATGTTGGCGACGTAGGGCAGCTCCGTGTTGATGTTGGCGACGTAGGGCAGCTCCGTGTTGATGCTGGCGACGTAGGGCAGCTCCGTGTTGATGTTGGCGACGTAGGGCAGCTCCGTGTTGATGCTGGCGACGTAGGGCAGCTCCGTGTTGATGCTGGCGACGTAGGGCAGCTCCGTGTTGATGTTGGCGACGTAGGGCAGCTCCGTGTTGATGTTGGCGACGTAGGGCAGCTCCGTGTTGATGCTGGCGACGTAGGGCAGCTCCGTGTTGATGCTGGCGACGTAGGGCAGCTCCGTGTTGATGTTGGCGACGTAGGGCAGCTCCGTGTTGATGTTGGCGACGTAGGGCAGCTCCGTGTTGATGTTGGCGACGTAGGACAGCTCTGTGTTGATGTTGGCGACGTAGGGCAGCTCCGTGTTGATGTTGGCGACGTAGGGCAGCTCCGTGTTGATGTTGGCGACGTAGGGCAGCTCTGTGTTGATGTTTGCGACGTTGGGCAGGTCAGTGTTGATGTTGGCGACGTAGGGCAGCTCCGTGTTGATGTTGGCGACGTAGGGCAGCTCTGTGTTGATGTTGGCGACGTAGGGCAGCTCCGTGTTGATGTTGGCGACGTAGGGCAGCTCCGTGTTGATGTTGGCGACGTAGGGCAGCTCCGTGTTGATGTTGGCGACGTAGGGCAGCTCCGTGTTGATGTTGGCGACGTAGGGCAGCTCCAGCTGTTGATGTTGGCGACGTAGGGCAGCTCCGTGTTGATGTTGGCGACGTAGGGCAGCTCCGTGTTGATGTTGGCGACGTAGGGCAGCTCCGTGTTGATGTTGGCGACGTAGGGCAGCTCCGTGTTGATGTTGGCGACGTAGGGCAGCTCCGTGTTGATGTTGGCGACGTAGGGCAGCTCCGTGTTGATGTTGGCGACGTAGGGCAGCTCCGTGTTGATGCTGGCGACGTAGGGCAGCTCCGTGTTGATGTTGGCGACGTAGGGCAGCTCCGTGTTGATGCTGGCGACGTAGGGCAGCTCCGTGTTGATGCTGGCGACGTAGGGCAGCTCCGTGTTGATGTTGGCGACGTAGGGCAGCTCCGTGTTGATGTTGGCGACGTAGGGCAGCTCCGTGTTGATGTTGGCGACGTAGGGCAGCTCCGTGTTGATGCTGGCGACGTAGGGCAGCTCCGTGTTGATGGTGGCGACGTAGGGCAGCTCCGTGTTGATGTTGGCGACGTAGGGCAGCTCCGTGTTGATGACGTAGGGCAGCTCCTGGCGACGTAGGGCAGCTCCGTGTTGATGTTGGCGACGTAGGGCAGCTCCTTGTTGATGTTGGCGACGTAGGGCAGCTCCTTGTTGATGTTGGCGACGTAGCGCAGCTCCGTGTTGATGTTGGCGACGTAGGGCAGCTCTGTGTTGATGCTGGCGACGTAGGGCAGCTCCGTGTTGATGTTGGCGACGTAGGGCAGCTCCGTGTTGATGTTGGCGACGTAGGGCAGCTCCGTGTTGATGTTGGCGACGTAGGGCAGCTCCGTGTTGATGTTGGCGACGTAGGGCAGCTCCGTGTTGATGTTGGCGACGTAGGGCAGCTCCGTGTTGATGTTGGCGACGTAGGGCAGCTCCGTGTTGATGTTGGCGACGTAGGGCAGCTCCGTGTTGATGTTGGCGACGTAGGGCAGCTCCGTGTTGATGTTGGCGACGTAGGGCAGCTCCGTGTTGATGTTGGCGACGTAGGGCAGCTCTGTGTTGATGATGGCGACGTAGGGCAGCTCCGTGTTGATGTTGGCGACGTAGGGCAGCTCAGTGTTGATGTTGGCGACGTAGGGCAGCTCTGTGTTGATGTTGGCGACGTAGGGCAGCTCTGTGTTGATGTTGGCGACGTAGGGCAGCTCTGTGTTGATGTTGGCGACGTAGGGCAGCTCTGTGTTGATGTTGGCGACGTAGGGCAGCTCTGTGTTGATGTTGGCGACGTAGGGCAGCTCTGTGTTGATGTTGGCGGCGTAGGGCAGCTAGGGCAGCCGTGTTGATGTTGGCGACGTAGGCCAGCTCCGTGTCGATGCTGGCGACGTAGGGCAGCTCAGTGTTGATGTTGGCGACGTAGGGCAGCTCCGTGTTGATGTTGGCGACGTAGGGCAGCTCCGTGTTGATGTTGGCGACGTAGGGCAGCTCCGTGTTGATGTTGGACGACGTAGGGCAGCTCCGTGTTGATGTTGGCGACGTAGGGCAGCTCTGTGTTGATGTTGGCGACGTAGGGCAGCTCCGTGTTGATGTTGGCGACGTAGGGCAGCTCCGTGTTGATGTTGTCGACGAAGGGCAGCTCCGTGTTGATGTTGGCGACGTAGGGCAGCTCCGTGTTGATGTTGGCGACGTAGGGCAGCTCCGTGTTGATGTTGGCGACGTAGGGCAGCTCCGTGTTGATGTTGGCGACGTAGGGCAGCTCCGTGTTGATGTTGGCGACGTAGGGCAGCTCCGTGTTGATGTTGGCGATGTAGGGCAGTTCTGTGTTGATGCTGGCGACGTAGGGCAGCTCCGTGTTGATGTTGGCGACGTAGGGCTGCTCCGTGTTGATGTTGGCGACGTAGGGCAGCTCTGTGTTGATGCTGGCGACGTAGGGCAGCTCCGTGTTGATGTTGGCGACGTAGGGCAGCTCCGTGTTGATGTTGGCGACGTAGGGCAGCTCCGTGTTGATGTTGGCGACGTAGGGCAGCTCCGTGTTGATGTTGGCGATGTAGGGCAGTTCTGTGTTGATGCTGGCGACGTAGGGCAGCTCCGTGTTGATGTTGGCGACGTAGGGCAGCTCCGTGTTGATGTTGGCGACGTAGGGCAGCTCCGTGTTGATGCTGGCGACGTAGGGCAGCTCCGTGTTGATGTTGGCGACGTAGGGCAGCTCCGTGTTGATGTTGGCGACGTAGGGCAGCTCTGTGTTGATGTTGGCGACGTAGGGCAGCTCTGTGTTGATGTTGGCGACGTAGGGCAGCTCCGTGTTGATGTTGGCGACGTAGGGCAGCTCCGTGTTGATGTTGGCGACGTAGGGCAGCGTGTTGATGCTGGCGACGTAGGGCAGCTCTGTGTTGTGTTGATGTTGGCGACGTAGGGCAGCTCCGTGTTGATGTTGGCGACGTAGGGCAGCTCTGTGTTGATGTTGGCGACGTAGGGCAGCTCCGTGTTGATGTTGGCGACGTAGGGCAGCTCAGTGTTGATGTTTGCGACGTAGGGCAGCTCGTGTTGTGTTGATGTTGGCGACGTAGGGCAGCTCCGTGTTGATGTTGGCGACGTAGGGCAGCTCCGTGTTGATGCTGGCGACGTAGGGCAGCTCCGTGTTGATGTTGGCGACGTAGGGCAGCTCCGTGTTGATGTTGGCGACGTAGGGCAGCTCTGTGTTGATGTTGACGACGTAGGGCAGCTCCGTGTTGATGTTGGCGACGTAGGGCAGCTCCGTGTTGATGTTGGCGACGTAGGGCAGCTCCGTGTTGATGTTGGCGACGTAGGGCAGCTCCGTGTTGATGTTGGCGACGTAGGGCAGCTCCGTGTTGATGTTGGCGACGTAGGGCAGCTCCGTGTTAGTCAGGGACCAGCCAAGACAGACCGGATTTTATTATTATTACAATCAAGGTGGAAGCGCTAAACCCGGAGGATTATACAGCGCCTGGGGGGGGATGTGGAAGGCATTCAGGCTTAATTTGGGGAACTGGAGCACAGATCCAATTCCCTAAATCAAGAGTCCCTCACCAACATCAAGGAACCTTCCTTGAGGGGAGACAGACCGGAACAAAAGCCACGCATCATTATCCCTTAAGTTTCTGGTTGTTAAGTTCATAGTAATGTTAGTAATGTTAATAATATTAATAATGTTAGTAATGTTAATAATGTTACATTTCGTGAACAAGCCATTGATTTTGGTCACAATAGTCGCATAGGAGGACATTTGGGTGTCAAGAAGACACTCGGTAAACTGGCAAAACATTTTACTTGGCCGAAGATGAAGGAAACAGTAGCTGATCATGTGCGACGTTGCCACGTGTGTCAAGTGACAGGCAAGCCAGCACACACACCTCCACCTGCACCTCTCATTCCTATCACCGTGCATGGTGAACCATTCTTACGTCTTATTATTGATTGTGTTGGTCCTTTGCCTAGAACCAAACTAGGAAACCAATACTTATTTACTATTATGGACGCTGCAACACGCTATCCCGAAGCTATTCCTATGAGAAAATTAATGCTCGTGCTATTGTGAGAGCGCTGATGAAATTTTTCTCCCAGGTTGGATTGCCACGAGAGATACAATCAGATCAGGGATCTAACTTCACTTCTAAGGTCTTTCGAGAAGCCTTATCCCACCTAGGAATAAAGTCTGTACTTTCAACCAGTTATCATCCACAGTCACAAGGTGCTCTAGAGAGATTTCATCAGACACTGAAGTCCATGATGAGAGCTTATTGTGAACATTTTTCTAGAGACTGGGATGAGGGTATACCTTTTCTTCTGTTCGCTATGAGAGAAAGTGAGCAAGAAATTCTCGGATTCTGTTCGCTATGAGAGAAAGTGAGCAAGAAAGTCTCGGATTTAGTCCATTTGAATTAATATTCGGACACCAAGTGCGTGGTCCTCTCGCAGTGTTAAAAGACGTGTGGACAGGAAAATCAAATCCATCATTGAGTACTTCACCTTCATTAATGCAGCAACATTTGACAGCCGCTAGAGAGCTAGCTTCGAAAAACCTAGTTTCAGCCCAAGCTAGAATGAAGCAACATTATGACAAGCGTGCTGTCTCTCGTTCTTTTAAAGCAGGAGATAAGGTGATGGCTCGGAAATTAGTACCAGGTCATGCTCTACAAGCCAGGTATGATGGTCCCCTGGAAGTAGTGAAAAAGCTTAGCGACGTAAATTATTTGATACATACGCCTGGGAAAAAGAAATCTAATCATGTGTACCATGTTAACCAGCTTAAGGCATACTATGCTAGTCCTCTACCTACTACATCTATTATTCCTAGGACAGAGGAAGAAAACGTCAGTCTACCTGACATCTCTAGAGGTATAGAGATTCGTTTAGAAAATTCAGTGACTCTACAATCACTAGACGATTTTCTTAGTAACCTTGGGATTGATAAAGCTGGTGATATTAAAAACATGATTTTGCATTTCCCTGAATTGTTCGGTGATGTTCCTAAACGTTGTACTCTGGGTGTACATGACGTTGATGTACAGGGAGCATCACCCATTAAGCAATCACCATATAGGATGAGTCCAACAAAGCATAAAGCATTGAGAGAAGAGGTTGATTTTCTGTTGTCTCACGGACTTATTGAGCGCAGTAAAAGTCCATGGGCATCTCCCTGTATTTTAGTGCCTAAACCTGACGATAGTTTCAGGATGTGCACTGATTACAGGAAAGTGAACTCTGTCACCTTGCCTGATGGTTATCCTCTACCTCGCATTGACGACCTTATTGACCGTGTGTCAGGAGCCCAGTTTGTCAGCCGTTTAGATCTCTTACGAGGCTATTTTCAAGTCCCGCTTACTGAACGTGCTCAAGAAATATCTGCTTTTACTGTTCAAGATGGATTGTTTAACTACCTCGTCACCCCCTTCGGCCTATGTAACGCGGCTTCTTCTTTCCAACGTATAATGAACGAGTTGACCCACAGCTTAGAAGGAGTAGAAGCCTACCTTGACGACTTAGTGGTGTACAGTGACGAGTGGGAACAGCACTTGACGCGTCTCAGAGCATTGTTTGAGAGACTGGCGCTCTACAACTTCACTGTTAACTTAGCTAAATGTAGTTTTGGTCAAGCCAAGATAACCTATCTAGGCTTTTGTATCGGCCAAGGTGAGGTTGCTCCTATTGAGGCTAAGGTTCGTGCAATTTCTGAATTTCCAGAGCCACATGATAGGAAGGGAGTACAGAGATTCCTGGGTATGGCAGGATATTATCGCAGGTTTTGTCCAAACTTTTCTCAGATTGCAGCTCCTCTCACTGAGCTTACTAGTAGCAAAGTTCAGTTCACCTGGACTAGAGATTGTTCAGACTCGTTCAAAAGGTTGAAGCGCTTGCTATCCTCTGCTCCTGTGTTGAAGAGTCCTAATTTCAATCTTCCCTTCTTTTTACATATAGATGCGAGTGGTTATGCAGTGGGTGCTGTGCTGCTCCAACAGTCAACATCCACTGATATTCTCCATCCTATATGTTACTATTCATCTAAGCTTAAACGACACCAGAAAAATTATGCCACTATTGAGAAAGAGGGTCTAGCTCTTGTGGTGTCCTTGGAACATTTTGACGTGTATTTGGGCACTTTCCCATTTAAAATTAACGTTTTTTCTGACCACAATCCACTCACCTACATAAACACCATGAAAAGTAAAAATGCTAGGATCATGAGGTGGGTCCTCAGAATCCAACCTTATTCTATTAGTATAAAACACATAAGTGGTCATTGTAATGTAATTGCAGACGCTCTGTCACGTCCTTAATAATTATCAGTTCCATTAAATTAACGTAATTTTATGCCCAAATACCTTTTGTTACTTGCTATGTCAAATTCATTAGAGTAACTTAATCCCTCCAGCCCATATTAACTATATATACTCATGTCATGTCTAATTATTATATTTATATATTCACAGTATTGTTGTGTGTAAGGAGACATAAGCTGAGTGTTGAGTGGGTAGTGTCCTGTGGGCGATGTACTGCGTGTGGCGCAACACTGTCTTGCCGCAGCCCCCCCCTTCACTACACACCTTAAGCTGTTTCATACTCAAATGTCCATACTGCATAGCATTCCACAACCACTACTTAAGAGTGGAATGCAGTCTCCTCTACTATGATTGAGCCTCATCGTGTCAGGCTCATCTACGCTATCTTGTCTCTACACTGATGTACATAACCACGAGTATGCAGAGATACGATACTGTGTACTGCCCTAATACTAGGGACATATCCTAGTGACAGACGCTGTGAAATTGTAGAAGTGCTTGGCACGAGAGTGACTCTGATTAATTTTATATTATATTGTTAGTAATGTAACCTGAGTAATCAGTAATGTGAAAGACATTAATGCAACTCCTAGTGCGACCGTCTGTCGTGTTGGGGAGGGGGGTGTTGCAACCCCTGAATGGGTTGCAATGATTATTATGTATATATATAATCATTTAATTTTATATTGCTTATATTTGCGATAATAGCTAAATCGTAAATGTATTGCTTTATATTGTTACTTGACGTAGTTTCCTTTGTTAGGTAGGATGTAACATATTATGTGGCCAGTTCAAGTCTTGATTGTCTAACTACTGTAATTATCGCTCCTTGCTCGTTACTTTGCCTGCTTCTGAGCTGCAGTTGTCCACGGAGCTATTACGTGATCGAGGGGGGGTGTCTTCACCTCGCCTAAAGTATTCAGTCTGGTCGAGACTCTCTTGGTGGTTGGACAGATTGTCTGTCTCATTATTCTTGTTAGTTCTGTAGAACTCTGTTCACAGAACCTTGTATAGACCTAGTGATTTTCGACGTTGTACTGAGGTTGTGTGTCTCATAGACACTCTGAGTAACTCAGGTCCTGAGCTATAGCTTCTGACTTAATTTATACTGGTATCTGTGTATTATCACAGTCAGGGATTTTCCTATGCTGAACTTAGATTCAGTAGTATGGGAGTTTTGTGACTTTTGTGGAGGATCTGCTGATGGTCCCTACTTAGTGTCGTTATATTATCTCCTTGATCCTGATTGTGTCGCAGTTGCTTGTTGTATTGCTATTGGGCTTAGCATTCTTTTTATTGTTCAAGCAGACTGTTCTGGTTGCCAGTCGGTCAAGAAGTTAGTTTATGTGAGGACTTTGTCAGTCACTTGTTTAAGTCTAGTCGTGAGACAGAGAACTACTTAGAGCACTTACACACATACACACAAACTTACTTGTACATATTTGTAATATCTTATTAAATGTTAATGTACCAGACGGTACTTAAGAATGATAATGTGATATGTGCTTTCAGCACAATAATACTGTAAACGAGAGAAGTGATATTATTTTGATTACTGTGATTAATTTAATTTAATTTAATTTGATAATATACCTCTAGACAACTTAATGATTAATAAATTTATTAAATTTTAATTTCTCTAGTTAGTAGCCTACCAGTTGTAATCCTGAAGCACTATTAAATCATACTGAATTCTAATGGATAATTGGACAAGGATACTGACTACTTGTTACGAAAACCCAGTAACAGGCTGGATGCTAGAAGGGCAGTCCTTTCTAGTATTCTAGCTTTTAGAATCGCGTTTTTTTGTAACAGGGTTCAGGTAGTATACTGGAGATACCTGGAGTCTCCAATGAGGGTATTCCGGGGATCAACGCCCCCGCGGCCTGGCCCATGACCAGGCCTCCTGGTGGATCAGGGCCTGATCAACCAGGCTGTTACTGCTGGCCGCACATAGTCCAACGTACGAACCACAACCCGGCTGATCCGGCACCGACTTTAAGTATCTGTCCAGCTCCCTCTTAAAGGCAGCCAGGGGCCTATTGGTAATTCCCCTTATGCTTGGTGGGAGGCTGTTTAACAGTCTTGGGCCCCGGACACTTATGGTGTTTTCTCTTAGTGTACCAATGACACCCCTACTTTTCACTGGGGGTATTTTGCATCGCCTGTCCGGTCTTTTGTTTTCGTATTTACCACTCGCAAGTCCCTCAGCTCTAGTTATTATCTCCTGCAATTTTCCATCAATCAATCAATAAATTTTTATTTCCTTGCAAGATTACATTGAGATTATGAAATTACAATAATAAGTTGCAGCACAAAGAGCCACTATCACGCCTGGGCATTATGACCAGACTTAAATTATTGGCTTACACACTACTTAATACTAAAGAAATTGAACTTTGTTTAAGTTGACTTCTTGTAGTACTTGTAGTAACTAAACTAGTTGGAATTTGTCTTCATTGAACATCAAATTGTTTTCCGTTGCCCACTGGAAAACTTGGTTTATATCTTCTTGGAGATTAACCGCGTCCTCAGCAGATGACAGCCTCATGCAGATCCTAGTATCGTCTGCAAAGGATGATACGGTGCTGTGGTGTATATCTCTGTCTATGTCTGATATGAGGATGAGGAACAGGATGGGAGCGAGTACTGTGCCTTGTGGAACACAGCTATTCACAATAGCAGCCTCCGATTTAACTCTATTGACCACTACTTGTGTTCAGTTGGTTAGAAAGTTGAAGACCCATCTCACTTTGCCAGCTATTCATTTAGCACGTATTTTGTGTGCTGTTATGCCATGATCACACTTGTCAAAGGCTTTTGCAAAGACTGTGTATATTACATCTGCATTCTGTTTTTCTTCCAGTGCATCCAAGGCCATATCATAGTGATCCAGTAGTTGTGAGATGCAGGAGTGACCTGCCCTGAACCCATGTTGCCCTGGATTGTGCAGATTTTTGGAATCCAAGTGATTTGCAATCATGCTTCTTAGCACACTTTCAAAGATTTTTATGATGAGGTACGTTAGAGGTATTGGTCTATAGTTCTTAGCTAATGCTTTGCTGCCACCTTTATGGAGTGGGGCTATATCCGTTGTTTTTAGTGACTGGAATTGCACCCATATCTAAGCTCCTTCTCCACAGTATGTTTAGGGCATGCAAAAAGGGGGTTCCACGAGTCTGGGTCCGGGGCCGAGTGCATGGGCATGTTGTTAATGGCTTTCTCAAAATCTGTCGGAGTTAGGTTAGTTAGTTAGTTAAAGATTAGCCGGTATTCTCCCGGCCCGGGCCTTTTCCAAGTGGTGGCCCGGCCAGTTAGGTTAATGTCGGAAATCTGGCATACATTGATGGAGTTTTAAGGCTCATTCATGAAAAAACTTGGATTGTCGACTTTAGACTGATTAGTGGCTCGCTAAATGCAGAGTCGTATAGGGATTTCAGTATCTCACTCATTTCTTTGTTGTCATCTGTGTAAGTCCCATCTTGTCTGAGCAAGGGCCCGATACTAGATGTGGTATTTGCTTTGTTTTTTGGCATGTGAAAAGAAATATTTCGAATTTCTTTTACTTTCACTAATTGCTTTTAGCTCCTTCTGTCTCTCCTGGGCCCTGTAAGAGTCCTTTAACTTAAGTTAGATACGTACTTTCTACTTCCCTGGTCAGCGCTTCCTTCCGTGTATCAGATAATCTAGCGGAGGTCAGTGATTCTTCGTCGTCTTCTGTAGAGGGAACGTCTTTTTCCAGTTTACTTCTTCCCTTCTTCTTTCTTAGGGGAATATTCCTGAACATACTTCAGCTGTTAGGAAGTTGATCTTTTATAGGCACTAGTTTGGATCCATGTTATTTGAGATATCTTCCCAACATGCTTCATTCATTTAAGCTGGGTGTAAATTACCCAAGATAACCCCCCCCCTCCAAAAAAAAAAATAAGGTTAGTCAAAGTGATTTAACTTGATTTTGGTAATATTGTTATATCAAGCCTGGCAGTAAATTACTGTACGTTTATGAGAACTGGAGTGGTGCTAGAGCAGGGATAGAGGCGTGTTAGATAGGAGGGATAGAGGGAGTTGGATAGGAGGAGGAAGTGGTGCTTTAGGGAGGAAGGGAGGAAACGCGCCTGTGGTCTGCCCTCCACACTGGCGCCATGCCCTACACACACCCTCCTTCTCTACCCTACCGGCGCCGGGCTTGGGTAGGGGGAGGGACGGACAGTGGGAAGGAGGGTTGCTCCTGCCATGTGGGATGGAGGGGTAGGGTAGGTCCTACCATGAAGGGAGAGTGGGAAGGTCCTGGCACGGAAGGCGGGTAGGTGCTGCTGGGGTTAGATGGAGGGAGGGTGGACAGATTTAGCTATGGGGGGCTGGGTGGATCCAGCTATGGGGGGCTGGGTGGATCCAGCTATGGGGGGCTGGGTGGATCCAGCTATGGGGGGCTGGGTGGATCCAGCTATGGGGGGCTGGGTGGATCCAGCTATGGGGGGCTGGGTGGATCCAGCGATGGGGGGCTGGGTGGATCCAGCGATGGGGGGCTGGGTGGATCCAGCTATGGGGGGCTGGGTGGATGCAGCTATGGGGGGCTGGGTGGATGCAGCTATGGGGGGCTGGGTGGATCCAGCTATGGGGGGCTGGGTGGATGCAGCTATGGGGGGCTGGATAGTTCCTTGAATGAGAACTCTTAGCACATCAGTGTTGTGCTGTTATCCTACTTCATGATAGTTACATAGTGAGAGTAAACTATAGTCATCACAGCCTGGTTGATCTGGCACTTGGCGAGGTAGTAATCCAGTTTCGTCTTGAAAACTTGTACACATGTACCAGCAATATTTGTAATATCTGCTGGTAGAAGGTTAGAAGGTTGAATAATCTTGAACTACGACGTTGACACACTTCTCTGTTCCCCTGTTGTTCAATCTGTCTAGTTTACACTCTTCTATATCTCTCACTCTTACACTGTAAGTTGTGGTAGTGTGTAAATTTAGGATCAGAATCTTTCATATCTTACGATTGTGTCCCTCACGAAATTGTAATGACACCATTGCAAACAGACTACGGACCGGGTGGGGCTTGAACTCCAGGCGCTGTCCTGGAGTTGTACGACTCACTTGCTGCGAGTTCAAGCCCCACCCGTACCATGGTTTACAAGTGTATATTTTCAGGTATCATTTTATTCTGCTTTCCAGAGAGGCCACTCCAAGTTACTTGAGGCGTTCCAGGTAGTTTAGATACTTCGTTAACTACATAACATCTGTACATTTATATCCAGCACCGAGGTCTCTCCCGCCTTGAACGAAATACAAGGATAGATCAATATTTTGGCGTTATTTCTCTTTTGAAATTTTTCATTATCCACTTACTGACTATTGCTGCACACTAACAGCACCTTTCAAGGCAGGTGAAATTGCCGACCTAGAAAATGTACAGAGAACCTTCACGGCGCGCATAATGGAGATAAAACACCTCAATTATTGGGAGCGCTTGAGGTTTCTAAACCTGTATTCCCTGGAACGCAGGAGGGAGAGATACATGATTATATACACCTGGAAAATCCTAGAGGGACTAGTACCGAACTTGCACACGAAAATCACTCACTACGAAAGCAAAAGACTTGGCAGACGATGCACCATCCCCCCAATGAAAAGCAGGGGTGTCACTAGCACGTTAAGAGACCATACAATAAGTGTCAGGGGCCCGAGACTGTTCAACTGCCTCCCAGCATACATAAGGGGGATTACCAACAGACCCCTGGCAGTCTTCAAGCTGGCACTGGACAAGCACCTAAAGTCAGTTCCGGATCAGCCGGGCTGTGGCTCGTACGTTGGTTTGCGTGCAGCCAGCAGCAACAGCCTGGTTGATCAGGCTCTGATCCACCAGGAGGCCTGGTCACAGACCGGGCCGCGGGGGCGTTGACCCCCGGAACTCTCTCCAGGTAAACTCCAGGTATTGCTACATTTGTTTTATTGTGGTCTGTAAATCATTCCATAGCTGCCTCTGCGGGACACGGACCTTACACTCCCACGGTAACCCACGGAACATCTCAACTTCACTAGCCACCTCCGAATTTCAGAGGGATGTTACCTTGTGGGTGATACAAAGACACTTACTAACTAGTATATTGCAGTACTTACACTCCAACAACACTACAAATCCCTAAAGCCTCTATTCACCGTAATGATGTGTGTGTGACGTACACTTCCTAAGGTCGCATTATATTAATGAAAATAAGGGAGAGAGAGGGAGGGTGGGAGCAAGGATGGGAAAAAAAGACAGGAGAGAGAGAGAGAGAGAGAGAGGATGGAAGGATGGGTAGTATACAAACAGATTTATAAGTTGTAGCATGATGAGGGAGTCGGAGCGGTTTGTGTGAGTGTTCGTGAGAGGATCCATCATGGTACTGGTAACCATCATGGTACTGGTAACCATCATGGTACTGGTAACCATCATGGTACTGGTAACCATCATGGTACTGGTAACCATCATGGTACTGGTAACCATCATGGTATTGGTAACCATTATTTAACGCCTCATACTGAGGAACACTCACCAGTATTAAGCTATGGTGGCGGCTGTTGTCTATCTCAGGAGCTAAATCAGACAAAGTTGACTAGACTTTGGTCTTTGTTGTATAACGACCCAGTCAGTACAGCTTTTGGCCATCTGACCGAAGCTTTCCGCTGGTGTAATTGCCCACCACCATAAAGTATGATTCATCCCGCTATAGATTTTTAGTTTTTATCCCGAGGGGCGAGATTATTGGGCAGCGTCACTCCCCCCGTGAGTCCACGTACCTCCATAAAGGCAGTACGTACCAGCCCACCTGACAGCTGTTGTGGACAAGCACTTTGGTACTCAACAGTGATATAGTAGTCTGCCAGCTCTTCCTGAATTAAGACTGAATCTCTTTGTACCATCTTCACTCTGTGTATCCTTCTAGATAGTTTCTTCACTAGTTTGCTCCACAAAAGTCTTTGCTAAAAGACGCGCCATTAGCGATGTCGTCTCCGTCGTTATCTGTTTTAGGAATCACAATTACAGATATATGCCTTTACAATCAAGAATCTGTTTATCTACAGGTATCAGTACCTTTACAGAATATCATTGTATAATTGCAACAGATCCTTCGTATCTTTTTTTTAATGAAAAAATAGTCTCTATACTACAATTCTGGGTTGTAGATAAAAAGCCTTGTTAGTGCTTATGTTCAAGTCTCGTTTACCTGCTGAGATGAACTTCTCTTTGTCCTTCTCGTCTTCCTCCTCTTCCTCCTCCTTTACACGGGGGAGGTAGATAAGCAGCCTACCTTCTTTGTAATTCCTTGAGGTTTCCAAGGCCAGATTTCTTAAGAGTTCCTGCTAACCAACAGAGGCTGTTTTCTTTAAGTTTAGGCTAGATTACTGCAGCCTAAGTTAGGATAGATTAGGTTGTGCTGGGATATGTGTGGCTACTATGGGGTTGGTTACGTCAGGTTAAGTTGTGTTGGGTTTATCTAGGTTAGGTTACAAAAATCATAAGATTTATATTAGTAATGGGAGAATGAAGCAAGCTAAGAAATCTCTTCGTTTGCTTTTCTCCATCTTCGTCTGTTAACAGAATTGGATACTTATGCAACGTTTCGCCAACCGGTGGCTTCCTCAGTCTGATACAACATACTGGAGCGAGAGATATGGGAAAAAGTGCAAAATAAACCCAGTGAAAAGCAGGGGTGCGGTGAGCACAATAAAGGAGCATTGTATCAACATCCGTGGCTCAAGACTATTCAACATCTTACCAGGAGATATCAGAAACACTGCTGGAACAAGTGTAGAAGTCTTCAAGAGGAAACTAGACACGTATCTTCACCAGGTGCCAGATCACCCAAGCTGTGATGGATATGTGGGGCAGCGCCTCCAGCAGCAGCAGCCTGGTTGACCAGGCAGGCATCAGACAAGCCTAGTCCATGACCGGGCTCCGGGAGTAGTAAGACTCTCGAAACTCATCAAAGGTATATCAGGAGGTTGAGGTAATCAGTCCCTCAGCCTGGAGTCAATGTGATTACGTTGACCAAACCACAGTACAGGTGGGGATTGAACTCGCGGCGAGTAAGTCGTAAAACTCCAGGCCAGTGCGTAAACCACTGTGCCACCTGGCTACAATAAGATTCATCCAACTAAATGTATTTACACACCCTGGGTCCCACTAGTGGGACCCATGTTATCAATCTTATTGTAGCCAGCTGGCACAGTGGCTTATGCTCTGGCCTGGAGTTTTACGACTCACTTGCCACGAGTTTAATCCCCACCCGTACCGAGGCTTGTTTGCAATCGTGTTATTGCGATTTCATGAGTCATTACATGGACACCTTTAAGCTGTTTACCAGTGGAAGTCTCGTGACCTGCGATGCTGAGATGACCATCAGGAGCGCTGGAACACATCAGGACAGTAAGTGTCCGTGAATTATTATTATTATTATAATCAAAAAAGAAGCGCTAAGCCACAAGGACTATACAGCGAAGTGTCCGTGAAGACTGTGAAGAATTATTCTTTCCAAGGTAAGACTTCTTTCTCTCTGCAAGACATCAAGAATGGCCGATTCTACTACACTTTCCCAACGGGGAGCCAACGCTGGGTCACTTCCTGGGCAAGACCCGAGCCACCTGGACAAGACCTGGGTCACTTCCTGGACACCTAAAGTCAGTACCGGATCAGCCGAGCTGTGGTTCATACGTTCAAATTCAAAGTTTATTCTCTATAAGGATTACAATGCTGAGTTTACAGAAATTTGGTTATTGTGTAGTTTACATGTAGTAAAATAGTGATTACAGAGTGTACCACTAGAACGCCTAGTATGGCTAGGCATTTCGGGCAGACTTAGTTTAATTCTTAATTTTAAAATATTACAAATTATGAGGTAAGTTGGTATTATGGCTAAGTGACTAAATACTAGTTTGTGAGTTTAGCAATGTGAATGCTTTTGTTTTGGCACAGTACATAGTTTCAGTATTGGAGTATCACAGGATTCATTATTTTAAGATTGAGATTAATATTTCTGTTTATGGTCAAATGAGTGAGTGAGTGTAAGTGTGAACCACCAGGTGGTATTCGTGTAGTTAGTTGACGGGGTGTATCAGGGAGATAAGATGTTTTCTAATGGTAGTTTTGAAGGTGATGAATGTGTCTGCAGTTCTAGAGTTCTCAGGTAGGGTATTCCAGATTTACGTTGGACTGCGTGCGGCCAGCAATAACAGCCTGGTTGATCAGGCCCTGATCCACCGGGAGGCCTGGTCGTGGACCGGGCCGCGAGGGCGTTGATCCCCGGAATAACCTCCAGGTAGACCTCCTGGACAAGACCCGGGTAGAGACAACTCCAGCGAATCCATGGAATCAAATTTAACGTGTTTGCGCACCCCTGCCAGGGTGACGGGTAGTGTACTGTACAGAGTGATGTCTCACTCTGATAGAGCTCTGCCTGGAGTCTACCTACCTGGAGGTTATTCCGGGGATCAACGCCCCCGCGGCCCTGTCCACGACCAGGCCTCCCGGTGGATCAGGGCCTGATCAACCAGGCTGTTACTGCTGGCAGCACGTAGTCCAACGTACGAACCACAGCCCGGCTGATCCGGCATTGACTTTAGGTATCTGTCCAGCTCTCTCTTGAAGGCAGCCAGGGGCCTATTGGTAATTCCCCTTATGCTTGGTAGGAGGCTGTTGAACAGTCTTGGGCCCCGAACACTTACGGTGTTTTCTCTTAGTGTACCAGTGGCGTCCCTACTTTTAATTGGAGGTATTTTGCATCGCCTGTCCAGTCTTTTACTGTCGTAACAAGTGAAGCATTGTGTGTAACACAGGTTTGCTTTGTACCAGCGGTCTTGCTACCGTCCAAAATGGCTGAAATGCCCTGTCTCTCATGGCACCTCTCCTGTCTCTCATGGCACCTCTCCTGTCTCTCATGGCACCTCTCCTGTCTCTCATGGCACCTCTTCTGTCTCTCATGGCACCTCTCCTGTCTCTCATGGCACCTCTCCTGTCTCTCATGGCACCTCTCTTGTCTCTCATAGCACCTCTTCTGTCTCTCATGGCACCTCTCCTGTCTCTCATAAGAACATAAGAAAGAAGGAACACTGCAACAGGCCTACTGGCCCATACGAGGCAGGCCCAAGTCTCCTACCGGCTTAAGCCAATGCCCCAACCTAGTCAGGTCAGGTCACATTCACTTAAGGAAGGAACACGGCAACTGACCCAGTAGCACAAGCTAATCAGGTCCAACTCACATTCACCCACACCCACTCATGTATTTATCTAACCTATTTTTAAAACTACACAACGTTTTAGCCTCTATAACTGTACTCGGGAGTTTGTTCCACTCATCCACAACTCTATTACCAAACCAGTACTTTCCTATATCCTTCCTGAATCTGAATTTTTCCAACTTAAAACCATTGCTGCGAGTCCTGTCTAGGCTAGATATTTTCAGCACGTTATTTACATCCCCTTTATTTATTCCTGTCTTCCATTTATACACCTCAATCATATCCTCCCTAATTCTACGCCTTTCTAGAGAGTGCAGTTTCAGGGTCCTCAGTCTATCCTCATAGGGAAGATTTCTGATACATGGGATCAACTTTGTCATCCTCGGAAGGAAATAACTCCACCCGGTAGATCATCAGATGCAGCATTCTCCACCTGACCTCAACATTCTGAACGTGACTATAAATACTCCCGTACCTTCCAACCCCAGGTAGATCTGTATGTGACTTGAAAAAGCCCACTAAGTGGGTGAAACGTTGTCAATAAAGGATCACATTATACTGCATTTGTGTTTATATTTCCATTTGTGTTTATATTTCCTTTGTCATCCTCGTTTGTATGTTTTCCAGAGCAATTATATCCATTCTGTTGAAGAATTGAGACACTTATGCAACACGTGGGAATCTTTATTGAAGAAACGTTTCGCCACACAGTGGCTTCATCAGTCCAAGACAAAGTAGAAGTGGGTAAGGAGAGTAGAAGTTTGAGGTAATCAGTCCCTCAACCTGGATTCGATGTGTTCAGTCCATCACTCTTGTAGGAAGTGCAGCATAGGGCCAGAGAGGTGGCTTATATACTTATATACCGCAGTATATAAGCCACCTCTCTGGCCCTGTGCTGCACTTCCTACAAGAGTGATGGACTGAACACATCGAATCCAGGTTGAGGGACTGATTACCTCAAACTTCTACTCTCCTTACCCACTTCTACTTTGTATTGGACTGATGAAGCCACTGTGTGGCGAAACGTTTCTTCAATAAAGATTCCCACGTGTTGCATAAGTGTCTCAATTCTTCAACTTGTCGGTTTTCAAAACCATTCATCATATCCATTCTGTAATACTGTGACCAAAACTGAGCAGCATAATCTAAATGAGGCCTAACCGAGGATATATAAAGTTGAAAAACAACCTGAGGACTTCTATTATTTATGCTTCTTGATATGAAGCCAAGGATTCTGCTAGCTTTATTGCGAGCACTTATGCACTGTTGTCTTGAACATTAAAATGGTATAAAATACCGACAGGTTGATAGGTAAGACACATATGCAACAGTTAGGTATCTTTATTATGAAACGTTTCGCCTACACAGTAGGCGATGTGTCTTACCTAACAACCTGTCGGTATTTTATACCATTTTAATGTTCAATCTGTCAGACACTGCAACACATGGGTATCTTGGTACAGACCTGCAATCAACTTCGACAACTTCCACTAGTGAGAGGGGATGGATTTGAGAGGGACCTGACCTCTCAACATCTGAGTTCTTACCTCTCCTAGTGGCCTACGTCTCACCTCTTGGCGCTATAAAAAGCTCCATCCTGTCACTTCTTCTCCATATTGTTTCATACTATGGAACAATGCTCTTCTCCAGACTGAGGGACTGATCACCTCAAAACTTTAAGGGTGATGAACTGATTACATCGTCTTCAAGTATCTTCAGCTTCTATCAACTTTTCTGTACTCGACTGAAGAAGCCTACTGTGTAGCCGAAACGTTTCATAATAAAGATACCTAACTGTTGCATATGTGTCTTACCTATCAACACTGTTGTCTTGGTTTCAGATTACTGCTAACCAGAACTCCTAAATCCTTTTCGCAATCTGTAATATTAAGATCGACATTATTTAGTTTATATGTGGCATGGTTATTTTCCTGTCCAACATTTAGAACTTTACATTTGTCTATATTAAACTGCATCTGCCACTTCTCCGACCACTGCATCAGTCTATTCAAATCTTCCTGGAGTGCTCTAATGTCCTCATTAGAATGAATTCGACGGCCTATTTTGGTACCATCGGCAAACTTGCTTAGGTTACTCTTCATGCCCTCATCAATGGTGTTTATGTAGATTGTGAACAACAGGGGGCCCAACACTGACCCCTGTGGAACACCGCTCATGACGCTTCCCCACTGATTTCTCCCCATTTATGCAAACTCTCTGCTTCCTATTTGTCAACCATGCCTCTATCCAGGAAAAAATTTCTCCTATTCCGCGTGCCTTAATTTTCCTCAATAGTCTCTTATGTGGGACCCTGTCAAAAGCCTTGCTGAAGTCCATATATACAATATCATATTCATATCAGTAACTTTAGGAGGATTTAAACAACTCTATTCTTGGTCAGAAAAGTGGCAGATGCAGTTCAATGTAGATAAATGCAAGGTTCTGAAGCTTGGGAGTGCCCATAACCCTTGTACTTATAAGTTAAATGATGTAGAACTTAGCCATACAGATTGCGAAAAGGACTTGGGGGTTATGGTGAGCAGCAACCTTAAACCAAGACAGCAATGCCTAAGCGTACGTAATAAGGCAAATAGATTACTGGGATTTATACCAAGAAGTGTAAGCAACAGAAGTCCAGAGGTCATACTGCAGCTTTATACATCATTAGTAAGGCCTCACCTAGATTATGCATCTCAATTCTGGTCTCCATATTACAGAATGGACATAAATTCGTTAGAAAAAATTCAGCGTAGGATGACTAAATTAATACATAGCATTAGAAATCTTCCTTATGAAGAAGGATTGAAGACTCTTAAGTTACATTCACTTGTTAGACAAAGAATGAGGGGAGACCTGATCTAAGTGTATAAGTGGAAGATAGGTATTAATAAAAGGGATATTAATAAGGTCTTGAGGATCTCTCTCCAAGAGAGGACCCGCAGTAATGGATTTAAATTAGATAAGTTTAGATTTAGAAAGGACATAGGAAAGTATTGGTTTGGAAATAGGGTAGTTGATGAGTGGAACAGTCTACCTAGTTGGGTTATTGAGGCTAGGACTTTGGGTAGTTTCAAATTTAGGTTGGATAAGTACATGAGTGGGAGGGGTTGGATTTGTGTGGGACTTTCACATCAGAGCTTATTTCTTGGGTAGCATTGAAAATTGGGTCGGGCAAATGTTTTGTTAGTGGGATGAATTGTAAAGGACCTGCCTAGTATGGGCCAACAGGCCTCCTGCAGTGTTCCTCCTTTCTTATGTTCTTATGTTCTTACCATCATCTACCTCCTCAAATACCTTAGTGAAAAAAGTTAATAAATTCGTAAGGCAGGAACTCCCCTTTGTAAAACCATGCTGAGATTCGTTGATTAATTTGTGTCTTGTGTGCTCCCGTGGACTGAACCAAGATGCCCTCCATCGAGCAACTTTACCAGCAACTTAAGGAAGAATTGAGGGTAGCGAAGATGGAGATACGGCGATTGACCGAGGAAAACAAGAGGATTCGTAGTAGTCCTCCTGTTTCGAGTCCTCAGGTCAAGAAGGGATTGTGGTCAGTGGCTGGACAGCAGGGGACGACAAAGTTGACGATCAAGAAGACGAATGGAAAGCCAGAAACGATGAAGAAGAAAGAGACTGCTGTGGAAACTCCTGTGGAAACCTCCAACTCATTCTCGGTGCTACCCGACGAATGTGAGTCGACTACTGGGATCGTCACGACAAACGACAACATGGAAGGTAAGAATATTGTTGTTGTTGGGGATAGCCAGGTTAGATACATGGATAGGGCATTCTGCTTGAAGGACAGGAGTAGGAGACAGAGGGTATGCTTTCCTGGGGCTGGGATGGAGGACATTGTTAGCCGGCTTGACAACATCATGAACGGTAATGGGATCAATCCTATTGCCTCAGTGCTGGAGGCAATGATGTAGGCAAGCGTAGAAGTGAGGATTTAGTTAGAAAGTTCAGGACAGCTATAGACATAATTAGGAAGAAGGGTGGGCGCCCTGTTATATGTGGCATTTTGCCAAGAAGAGGTGTTGGTAATGAATGGTTGTCCAGAGCAATTGGTATTAATTGTTGGCTGGATAAACACTGTAAGGATAATGCAGTACCATTCATTGACAACTGGGACAACTTCTATGGCCGAAATGACATGTATGCCAGGGATGGGGTTCACTTATCCAGGGCAGGTGTGGGTTTTCTTGCTAACTCAGTTGAGGGGGTTGTTAGGACTTTAAACTAGGATTAGTTAGAGGTATGGGTTTAGAAATGATAAATAATGAGTATGGATATGTGTGTTAGGTAAGACACATATGCAACAGTTAGGTATCTTTATTTCGAAACGTTTTGCCTACACAGTAGGCTTCTTCAGTCGAGTACAGAAAAGTTGATAGAAGCAGAAGATACTTGAAGACGATGTAATCAGTCCATCACCCTTAAAGTTTTGAGGTGGTCAGTCTCTCAGTCCCTCAAAACTTTAAGGGTGATGGACTGATTACATCGTCTTCATGTATCTTCTGCTTCTATCAACTTTTCTGTACTCGACTGAAGAAGCCTACTGTGTAGGCGAAACGTTTCGAAATAAAGATACCTAACTGTTGCATATGTGTCTTACCTAACAACCTGTCGGTATTTTATACCATTTTTATGTTCATTCGAGTATGGATATATTGACTTATGCTCTGATATTAAGAATCTTAATAGTAACTGTCATGGAGTAACTCTGGGTAATGATAATTTCAGAAATTGTGTAAAAACAAAGATGAATAGGAAAAATGTGCAGAAGAAAAAACATAAGATGGTATTTTATGCTAACAGTCGAAGTGCAAGAAATAAAATTAATGAACTACGTTTGGTAGCATGTTCTGGGAACTTTGATATCATTGCATTAACTGAAACGTGGTATGATTTAAAGAGTCGGGATATGACTGCTGAGTGTAATATTCAGGGATTTAAGTTGTTCAATGTGGATAGATGTAATGGGAAGGGGGGAGGAGTTGCATTGTATGTTCGAGAAAATATTAATTGTTGCATAAAAACAGGTATAAAAATAGATGGAGCAGTAACAGAATCTGGGTAGAGTTCGTGGAGGGTCAAGAAAAACTAATTCTAGGTGTAATATACCGACCTCCAGGCTTGGATCACGATAGAGGGAGACTTCTTTGGGACGAAATTGTTAGGGCTTCTGGACACAGTAACATAGTCATAGTAGGGGACTTTAACTTTAGTTAAATTGACTGGAATTCTTTGACAGGTAATCTAGAGTCCAGTGACTTTATGGAAACAGTTCAGGACTGTTTTCTGAAACAGAGCGTAACTGAGCCTACCAGGGGTAATAATTTACTAGACCTAGTCTTGTCAAATAAGGAAACACTCGTGAATAATCTGAAGATCACTGAAGAGCTTGGCGCAAGTGATCACAAATCCATCACTTTTAGCATTAATTGGGAATGCAAGAATAATGATAATACAGTAAAAATCCCTGATTTTCGTTCTGCCGATTATAATGGACTTAGGGAACATCTGTTTAATCTTGATTGGGGTTATCTAGCTAATGATTTTATTGACGATAATCATACTTATGAATATGAAGGGATCTGCTTTTATGATTGTTTTCTTAATAATGTACACAGTGCCCAGAGTATATACATTCCCCAGAGAGAAATTAGGTCTAATAATAACGATCCCAAATGGGTTAACAGGAGGCTAAAGCATCTATTAGGGGAGAAAAAAAGAATTTATAGGCGCATCAGAAGAGGAGAGGTTAACCTTACTGACCAATATGTTCAGCTTAAAAGAGAAGTAAAAAAGGCGATTAGAAAGGCTAAACGTGACTATGAAATTAGAGTTGCTAATGAATCAAAGACTAATCCAAAGGGGTTCTTTCAAGTGTATAGGACGAAGGTGAAGGAAAAAGTAGGACCTCTGAAAATTGGGAATGGACAGCTGACGGATAATGAACTGGAAATGTGTTCCTTACTTAATGACTATTTTTTGTCAGTTTTTACACAGGAAGATGTAAATGAGATTCCAGTAATTAACAATTATTTAGTTCCTGATGAATTTAAGTTAACTAATATTACTGTCACGAGGGACATGGTTATTAAACAGATAGACAAACTGAAGCAAAATAAGTCCCCGGGACCCGATGAGTTGTTTTCCAGGGTACTTAAGGAAAGCAAGATGGAGCTTAGTCAGCCATTAACGAGTGTATTCAATGCGTCCATCCTTACCAGTGTTGTGCCAGAGATGTGGAAGATGCCTAATGTGGTTCCTATATTCAAATCAGGGGATAAGTCCACTCCTTCAAATTACCGTCCAATAAGCCTGACATCTATAGTGGGCAAGTTATTAGAATCAATTATAGCTGACATTATCAGAAGTCACCTTGAAGAGCATAACTTGATAAGTGAATCTCAGCATGGATTCACGAGAGGTCGTTCCTGCCTGACAAACTTACTGACGTTCTTCAATAGAACATTTGAGGCAGTTGACAGTGATAAAGAATATGATATTGTTTATTTGGATTTTAGTAAAGCCTTCGATAGAGTACCTCACAAGAGACTCTTAAGAAAAGTGGCAGCTCATGGTATAGGAGGTAAAGTTCTAGCATGGATTGAGGCATGGCTTACCAATAGAAAGCAGAGAGTTGCCATTAATGGAGTGAAATCTGAATGGGGATTAGTCACTAGTGGCGTTCCACAAGGATCAGTTTTAGGCCCTCTCTTGTTCATAATTTACATTAATGACCTTGATGAAGGGATTACGAGTGACATGAGTAAGTTTGCTGATGATACAAAGATAGGCCGTATAATTCACTCTGATGAGGATATCAATGAACTCCAGGACGATTTGAACAAATTAATGTCTTGGTCTGAAAAATGGCAGATGAAGTTCAATGTAGATAAGTGTAAGGTACTTGCCCTTGGTAATGAAAATAACCCTCGAAGCTATAATCTAGGTGAAGTAGAGCTTGATCATACAGAATGTGAAAAAGACTTGGGAGTCATGGTAAGCAGAAATCTAAAGCCAAGACAGCAGTGCCTTAGTGTGCGCAACAAGGCCAACAGATTACTTGGATTTATCTCAAGAAGTATAAGTAACAGAAGTCCAAAAGTTATTTTACAGCTCTATACATCACTAGTGAGGCCTCATTTAGATTATGCTGCTCAGTTTTGGTCCCCTTACTACAGGATGGATATAGACTCATTAGAGAACATACAGAGAAGAATGACTAAAATGATTTACTGTGTAAGGAACCTCACGTATGAAGATAGACTCAAAACCTTAAATCTCCACTCTCTGGAGAGGCGTAAAATGAAGTGTATAAGTGGATGACGGGCATAAACAAGGGAGATATTAATAAAGTACTTAGGGTGTCGAACCAGGTAAGAATCAGGAATAATGGATTTAAGTTGGATAAATTTAGATTTAGAAAGGACATAGGTAAGTACTGGTTTTCTAACAGAGTTGTAGATGCGTGGAACAGTCTTCCTAGTGGGGTGATAGAGGCTAGGACCTTGTGTAGCTTTAAGAAGAGACTGGACAAATATATGAGTGGGAGGGGCTGGGTTTGATTGGTGTCATTGGGTACGGGAGTTATTTCTAGGGAAGCTTTAGGTAGTAGTCGTTTTGATAAGGACCTGCCTCGCATGGGCCAGTAGGCCTTCTGCAGTGTTCCTCCATTCTTATGTTCTTATGTTCTTTTCAATGTGGCTACGAACTGCCTCGGCAATTATTGATTCCATAAATTTTCCCACTATGGCACCTCTCGTATCTCTCATGGCACCTCTCCTGTCTCCCATGGCACCTCTTGTCTCTCATGGCACCTCTCTTGTCTCCCATGGCACCTCTCTTGTCTCCCATGGCACCTCTCTTGTCTCCCATGGCACCTCTCTTGTCTCCCATGGCACCTCTCTTGTCTCCCATGGCACCTCTCTTGTCTCCCATGGCACCTCTCCTGTCTCCCATGGCACCTCTCTTGTCTCTCATGGCACCTCTCCTGTCTCTCATGGCACCTCTCTTGTCTCTCATGGCACCTCTCCTGTCTCCCATGGCACCTCTTCTGTCTCTCATGGCACCTCTCTTGTCTACCATGGCACCTCTCTTGTCTACCATGGCACCTCTTGTCTCCCATGGCACCTCTCTTGTCTCCCATGGCACCTCTCCTGTCTCCCATGGCACCTCTCTTGTCTCCCATGGCACCTCTCTTGTCTCGCCTGGCTCCTCTCCTGTCTCCCATGGCACCTCTCCTGTCTCCCATGGCACCTCTCCTGTCTCCCATGGCACCTCTCCTGTCTCTCATGGCACCTCTCTTGTTTCTCATGGCACCTCTCTTGTTTCCCATGGCACCTCTCTTGTCTCCCATGGCACCTCTCTTGTCTCCCATGGCTCCTCTCTTGTCTCCCATGGCACCTCTCTTGTCTCCCATGGCACATCTCCTGTCTCCCATGGCACCTCTCTTGTCTCCCATGGCACCTCTCCTGTCTCCCATGGCACCTCTCTTGTCTCCCATGGCACCTCTCTTGTCTCCCATGGCACCTCTCTTGTCTCCCATGGCACCTCTCTTGTCTCTCATGGCACCTCTCTTGTCTCCCATGGCACCTCTCTTGTCTCCCATGGCACCTCTCTTGTCTCCCATGGCACCTCTCCTGTCTCCCATGGCACCTCTCCTGTCTCCCATGGCACCTCTCTTGTCTCCCATGGCACCTCTCGTATCTCTCATGGCACCTCTCTTGTCTCCCATGGCACCTCTCTTGTCTCCCATGGCGCCTCTCTTGTCTCCCATGGCACCTCTCTTGTCTCCCATGGCACCTCTCCTGTCTCCCATGGCACCTCTCCTGTCTCCCATGGCACCTCTCTTGTCTCCCATGGCACCTCTCTTGTCTCCCATGGCACCTCTCTTGTCTCCCATGGCACCTCTCTTGTCTCCCATGGCACCTCTCTTGTCTCCCATGGCACCTCTCTTGTCTCCCATGGCACCTCTCTTGTCTCCCATGGCACCTCTCCTGTCTCCCATGGCACCTCTCCTGTCTCCCATGGCACCTCTCTTGTCTCCCATGGCACCTCTCTTTTCTCCCATGGCACCTCTCTTGTCTCCCATGGCACCTCTCTTGTCTCCCATGGCACCTCTCTTGTCTCCCATGGCACCTCTCTTGTCTCCCATGGCACCTCTCTTGTCTCCCATGGCACCTCTCCTGTCTCCCATGGCACCTCTCTTGTCTCCCATGGCACCTCTTCTGTCTCCCATGGCACCTCTCTTGTCTCCCATGGCACCTCTCTTGTCTCCCATGGCACCTCTCTTGTCTCCCATGGCACCTCTCCTGTCTCCCATGGCACCTCTCCTGTCTCCCATGGCACCTCTCTTGTCTCCCATGGCACCTCTCTTGTCTCCCATGGCACCTCTCTTGTCTCCCATGGCACCTCTCTTGTCTCCCATGGCACCTCTCCTGTCTCCCATGGCACCTCTCTTGTCTCCCATGGCACCTCTCCTGTCTCCCATGGCACCTCTCTTGTCTCCCATGGCACCTCTTGTCTCCCATGGCACCTCTTGTCTCCCATGGCACCTCTCTTGTCTCCCATGGCACCTCTTGTCTCCCATGGCACCTCTTGTCTCCCATGGCACCTCTCTTGTCTCCCATGGCACCTCTTGTCTCCCATGGCACCTCTTGTCTCCCATGGCACCTCTTGTCTCCCATGGCACCTCTTGTCTCCCATGGCACCTCTCCTGTCTCCCATGGCACCTCTCTTGTCTCCCATGGCACCTCTTGTCTCCCATGGCACCTCTCTTGTCTCCCATGGCACCTCTTGTCTCCCATGGCACCTCTTGTCTCCCATGGCACCTCTCTTGTCTCCCATGGCACCTCTTGTCTCCCATGGCACCTCTTGTCTCCCATGGCACCTCTCTTGTCTCCCATGGCACCTCTTGTCTCCCATGGCACCTCTTGTCTCCCATGGCACCTCTTGTCTCCCATGGCACCTCTCCTGTCTCCCATGGCACCTCTCCTGTCTCCCATGGCACCTCTCTTGTCTCCCATGGCACCTCTCCTGTCTCCCATGGCACCTCTCTTGTCTCCCATGGCACCTCTTGTCTCCCATGGCACCTCTTGTCTCCCATGGCACCTCTTGTCTCCCATGGCACCTCTCTTGTCTCCCATGGCACCTCTTGTCTCCCATGGCACCTCTTGTCTCCCATGGCACCTCTTGTCTCCCATGGCACCTCTTGTCTCCCATGGCACCTCTTGTCTCCCATGGCACCTCTCTTGTCTCCCATGGCACCTCTTGTCTCCCATGGCACCTCTTGTCTCCCATGGCACCTCTTGTCTCCCATGGCACCTCTCTTGTCTCCCATGGCACCTCTCCTGTCTCCCATGGCACCTCTCTTGTCTCCCATGGCACCTCTTGTCTCCCATGGCACCTCTCTTGTCTCCCATGGCACCTCTTGTCTCCCATGGCACCTCTTGTCTCCCATGGCACCTCTTGTCTCCCATGGCACCTCTCTTGTCTCCCATGGCACCTCTTGTCTCCCATGGCACCTCTTGTCTCCCATGGCACCTCTTGTCTCCCATGGCACCTCTTGTCTCCCATGGCACCTCTTGTCTCCCATGGCACCTCTCTTGTCTCCCATGGCACCTCTTGTCTCCCATGGCACCTCTTGTCTCCCATGGCACCTCTTGTCTCCCATGGCACCTCTCCTGTCTCCCATGGCACCTCTCTTGTCTCCCATGGCACCTCTCCTGTCTCCCATGGCACCTCTCTTGTCTCCCATGGCACCTCTTGTCTCCCATGGCACCTCTTGTCTCCCATGGCACCTCTCTTGTCTCCCATGGCACCTCTTGTCTCCCATGGCACCTCTTGTCTCCCATGGCACCTCTTGTCTCCCATGGCACCTCTTGTCTCCCATGGCACCTCTTGTCTCCCATGGCACCTCTCTTGTCTCCCATGGCACCTCTTGTCTCCCATGGCACCTCTTGTCTCCCATGGCACCTCTCCTGTCTCCCATGGCACCTCTCTTGTCTCCCATGGCACCTCTCCTGTCTCCCATGGCACCTCTCTTGTCTCCCATGGCACCTCTTGTCTCCCATGGCACCTCTTGTCTCCCATGGCACCTGTCTCCCATGGCACCTCTCTTGTCTCCCATGGCACCTCTTGTCTCCCATGGCACCTCTTGTCTCCCATGGCACCTCTTGTCTCCCATGGCACCTCTTGTCTCCCATGGCACCTCTTGTCTCCCATGGCACCTGTCTCCCATGGCACCTCTTGTCTCCCATGGCACCTCTTGTCTCCCATGGCACCTCTTGTCTCCCATGGCACCTCTTGTCTCCCATGGCACCTCTTGTCTCCCATGGCACCTCTTGTCTCCCATGGCACCTCTTGTCTCCCATGGCACCTCTTGTCTCCCATGGCACCTTCACTCACGGCTCTACTATTTATCCCACTTTTTTTTATCTTCGGTTTCTTCACCTGATTATGTGTGGTGGCTCACCCTAGTGTGTCACTGTGACCAACTATGTGTGGTGGCTCACCCTAGTGTGTCACTGTGACCAACTATGTGTGGTGGCTCACCCTAGTGTGTCACTGTGACCAACTATGTGTGGTGGCTCGCCCTAGTGTGTCACTGTGACCAACTATGTGTGGTGGCTCGCCCTAGTGTGTCACTGTGACCAACTATGTGTGGTGGCTCGCCCTAGTGTGTCACTGTGACCAACTATGTGTGGTGGCTCGCCCTAGTGTGTTACTGTGACCAACTATGTGTGGTGGCTCGCCCTAGTGTGTCACTGTGACCAACTATGTGTGGTGGCTCGCCCTAGTGTGTCACTGTGACCAACTATGTGTGGTGGCTCGCCCTAGTGTGTCACTGTGACCAACTATGTGTGGTGGCTCGCCTTAGTGTGTCACTGTGACCAACTATGTGTGGTGGCTCGCCTTAGTGTGTCACTGTGACCAACTATGTGTGGTGGCTCGCCTTAGTGTGTCACTGTGACCAACTATGTGTGGTGGCTCGCCTTAGTGTGTCACTGTGACCAACTATGTGTGGTGGCTCGCCTTAGTGTGTCACTGTGACCAACTATGTGTGGTGGCTCGCCCTAGTGTGTCACTGTGACCAACTATGTGTGGTGGCTCGTCTCAGTAGTAGTAACCAGTTACCAGTAACCAGTGTACCGTTGTGTCACTGTGACCAACTATGTGTGGTGGCTCGCCCTAGTGTGTCACTGTGACCAACTATGTGTGGTGGCTCGCCCTAGTGTGTCACTGTGACCAACTATGTGTGGTGGCTCGCCCTAGTGTGTCACTGTGACCAACTTCACAATAAAGGCTCCGGAAGCAACAAAACTGGGAACTCATCAAAGGTTCCTTCTATTGCTCTCCTCTGTTACTTTCTTTTAACATATTCTTCACCATCTACTTCCCTTCCATCGTTCTCATCACCCTGATCTTCACTCCCAGGGCTTTAAAAACAGGTTGGATAAGTATGTGTGCTTGTGAGTCGGACCCGCCTAGCATGGGCTGGTATGTTTGCTGCAGTGCTTCTCCTTCCTTTCGTTCCTCCTCTCCCTCTTTACATTCCCTCCTCCTCCTCCTCTCTCCCCGGGAGCTGCAGTACGCAACAGCAGGTACTGATGGCGCAGGCGGAGTGCTGGGATAAATTACTGTAATGTGAATTACCTGGTTTTAGGAGGAAGACGGGAAGTATGGAGGAATATACACTGCAACAAATGGTTGTGATGGAGGGAGTGATGGAGGGGAGATGAGATAAGAGGTAGGATATGGGTGTGGCAGGAGTTGGTGTAGGTGAGGGTGAGTGCGGGAGTGTAAGTGCGAGAGTACTGGGTAAGTGTGTGGGTGCAGGAAGGTGCGGGTGCGGAAGAATGCGGGTGCAGGAAGGTGCGGTGAGGAGGGGTTCGGGTGCAGAAGGGTGTGGTGTGGAGGGGTGTGGGTGCTGGAAGGTGCGGGTGCGGAAGGATGCGGATGCAGGAGGGTGCGGTGCGGAAGGATGAGGGTGAAGGAGGGTGCGGGTGCGGGCGCGGAAGGATGCGGGTGAAGGAGGGTGCGGTGGGGAAGGATGCGGGTGCATGAGGGTACGGGTGCGGAAGGATGCGGGTGCATGAGGGTGCGGGTGCGGAAGGATGCGGGTGCATGAGGGTGCGGGTGCGGAAGGGTGGCGCCGCACCTACGCGACATCGTGGCACCTCGGCCACGTCTGGGATTCCTTGTTGTTTGACGCCCCCCCCCCTTCATCCCCTCCCCAAACCCATGTATGGGCGACGGGGTGGTGAACCCCCCTAATGGCGAGAGTAGGGGGGTCGAGGCTAGGTCAGGGAGCACGAGGAGGGGGGTCGAGGCTAGGTCAGGGAGCACGAGGAGGGGGGTCGATGCTAGGTCAGGGAGCACGAGGAGGGGGGTCGAGGCTAGGTCAGGGAGCACGAGGAGGGGGGTCGAAGCTAGGTCAGGGAGCACGAGGAGGGGGGTCGAGGCTAGGTCAGGGAGCACGAGGAGGAGTGTCGACGCTAGGTCAGGGAGCACGAGGAGGGGGGTCGAGGCTAGGTCAGGGAGCACGAGGAGGGGGGTCGAGGCTAGGTCAGGGAGCACGAGGAGGCGGGTCGAGGCCAGGTCAGGGAGCACGAGGAGGGGGGTCGAGGCTAGGTCAGGGAGCACGAGGAGGGGGGGTCGAGGCTAGGTCAGGGAGCACGAGGAGGGGGGTCGAGGCTAGGTTAGGGAGCACGAGGAGGGGGGGTCGAGGCTAGGTCAGGGAGCACGAGGAGGAGGGTCGAAGCTAGGTCAGGGAGCACGAGGAGAGCGGGTCGAGGCTAGGTCAGGGAGCACGAGGAGGGGGGTCGAGGCTAGGTCAGGGAGCACGAGGAGGAGGGTCGAGGCTAGGTCAGGGAGCACGAGGAGGGGGGTCGAGGCTAGGTCAGGGAGCACGAGGAGGGGGGTCGAGGCTAGGTCAGGGAGCCCGCGGCGGGGGGGCGAGGCTAGGTCAGGGAGCACGAGGAGGGGGGTCGAGGCTAGGTCAGGGAGCACGAGGAGGGGGGGTCGAGGCTAGGTCAGGGAGCACGAGGAGGGGGGTCGAGGCTAGGTTAGGGAGCACGAGGAGGGGGGGTCGAGGCTAGGTCAGGGAGCACGAGGAGGAGGGTCGAAGCTAGGTCAGGGAGCACGAGGAGAGCGGGTCGAGGCTAGGTCAGGGAGCACGAGGAGGGGGGGGTCGAGGCTAGGTCAGGGAGCACGAGGAACTGGAGCCTCAGGGTAGACGCACAACAAGGACACAGGGGGCGGGAAGGCGGGGGCAGTGAATGAGGGAGGGTGTAGGAGACCTCCCCCAGGGGAACAGGGAGGGGGAAGGGGGCAGGAGCCCTCCCCCTAGGGCACAGAGAGGGGGGAGAAACTAAAGGTCGTGTAGAAATTCTGGTGTCAGCTAGAATAGGGGTGGGAGGTCAGTAATGAGGGAGTGGTATGGAGAAGGTTAGTTTGGTAAATGGGAAGGGTTAATTGGGAGCGGGATTGGGTTGAGAGAGGAACGTGCATGGTAAGGTTGAGAGAGGAACGTGCATGGTAAGGTTGAGAGAGGAACGTGCATGGTAGGGTTGAGAGAGGAACGTGCATGGTAGGGTTGAGAGAGGAACGTGCATGGTAGGGTTGAGAGAGGAACGTGCATGGTAGGGTTGAGAGGAACGTGCATGGTAGGGTTGAGGGAGGAACGCGCATGGTAGGGTTGAGAGAGGAACGTGCATGGTAGGGTTGAGAGAGGAACGCGCATGGTAGGGTTGAGAGGAACGTGCATGGTAGGGTTGAGGGAGGGACGTGCATGGTAGGGTTGAGAGAGGAACGCGCATGGTAGGGTTGAGAGAGGAAAGCGCATGGTAGGGTTGAGAGAGGAACGCGTATGGTAGGGTTGAGAGAGGAACGTGCATGGTAGGGTTGAGAGAGGAACGTGCATGGTAGGGTTGAGAGAGGAACGCGCATGGTAGGGTTGAGAGAGGAACGTGCATGGTAGGGTTGAGAGAGGAACGTACATGGTAGGGTTGAGAGAAGAACGTGCATGGTAGGGTTGAGAGAGGAACGCGCATGGTAGGGTTGAGAGAGGAACGTGCATGGTAGGGTTGAGAGAGGAACGCGCATGGTAGGGTTGAGAGAGGAACGTGCATGGTAGGGTTGAGAGAGGAACGTGCATGGTAGGGTTGAGAGAGGAACGTGCATGGTAGGGTTGAGAGAGGAACGTGCATGGTAGGGTTGAGAGAGGAACGTGCATGGTAGGGTTGAGAGAGGAACGCGCATGGTAGGGTTGAGAGAGGAACGTGCATGGTAGGGTTGAGAGAGGAACGCGCATGGTAGGGTTGAGAGAGGAACGCGCATGGTAGGGTTGAGAGAGGAACGCGCATGGTAGGGTTGAGAGAGGAACGTGCATGGTAGGGTTGAGAGAGGAACGCGCATGGTAGGGTTGAGAGAGGAACGCGCATGGTAGGGTTGAGAGAGGAACGCGCATGGTAGGGTTGAGAGAGGAACGTGCATGGTAGGGTTGAGAGAGGAACGCGCATGGTAGGGTTGAGAGAGGAACGCGCATGGTAGGGTTGAGAGAGGAACGTGCATGGTAGGGTTGAGAGAGGAACGTGCATGGTAGGGTTGAGAGAGGAACGCGCATGGTAGGGTTGAGAGAGGAACGTGCATGGTAGGGTTGAGAGAGGAACGTGCATGGTAGGGTTGAGAGAGGAACGTGCATGGTAGGGTTGAGAGAGGAACGTGCATGGTAGGGTTGAGTTGGGTTCTGTAGTCGTGCGTTTCAATAAAATTAGTAATTTTGCATCTCAACATATTTTCGAAGTGATGTAAATTGTTTGGAAAATCGACATGTTGAAGAATGAGGCACTTATGCAACATCTGGGAAACTATTCCCAAATATTGAACAAGTATCTCATTCTCTACTGGTATGTAATTGTTCTGCCATTGTTCTGCTGTCTCATTGTTCACACGAAGTGTATTATGTTAATGGTAAACAATACCTGTTATTAATGGTAGACAATACCTGTTATTAATGGTAGACAATACCTGTTATTAATGGTAGACAATACTTATTATTAATGGTAGACAATACTTATTATTAATGGTAGACAACACCTATTATTAATGGTAGACAATACCTATTATTAATGGTAGACAATACTTATTATTAATGGTAGACAACACCTATTATTAATGGTAGACAATACTTATTATTAATGGTAGACAATACCTGTTATTAATGGTAGACAACACCTATTATTAATGGTAGACAATACCTATTATTAATGGTAGACAATACTTATTATTAATGGTAGACAATACCTGTTATTAATGGTAGACAACACCTATTATTAATGGTAGACAATACTTATTATTAATGGTAGACAATACCTGTTATTAATGGTAAACAACACCTATTATTAATGGCAGACAATACCTGTTATTAACATATAATACCTATTATTAATGGCAGACAATACCTATTATTAATGGTAGATAATACCTATTAGTAGATGAGTAAGACACATGTGCAGCACTTGTTTTCACATGTGTCATGTCGCACACAAGACAGCTATGTCTGCACTTTTTAAAACCTCACAGATCTCACTATGTTCTAAGGTTTTAAATGCTCACTGGTCACAATAGAGATATTTCTCACTTCTTTATAAAGGTATTCCATGTGTGTCCATATTGATTTCATTTTCGAATTCTGGTGGATCTGTGCATGTCAAATTTGTAGGATGTGCAGAGATTATGAAAAATTTTCAACTCTGCACTTGTTCAGTGGATTACTGAAAGAATATTCATGTATACTTACTGTTCTTTAAGGATTTTGCTCACTGTTTTTTGTGTCTATTTTTTTCCCTGTTGTGTGTTTTCCTTCAGACTTATGTCGGTGATTTTTCAATGTAGATTATTTTTCCTTGGTTGCGAGTTCTTACATTGATTGTTAAGTATCTCTGCAATCCTCTTTTCTCCTGTACATTCTTCTGTATTCCTTGTCAGTATTTGATCTCCTTATAGACTTTCCCTGCACAACATGTTTTATATGCCTCTGTATTCAGTTTTTTTTTATTCCTGTACTGGATGTGAGGTTAAGGGTCAGCAGTGTGTGTTTTGTTGCAGTAAATGGCTGATAGATCTTCGTTCTCTTTGTCTTCAGTCAGTTTTGCTGACTCTTGATTTATAGAACGTTCCTTCACATTGGCTATTTCTTAGGATCTTTGTGCGCTTAGTGATGTTCATGTGTAGTCAGATGAGGTGTGATCGGTGTATACTTTACAATATTCAAGATTGTCTCTTGTTTATTTCTTCATAGTTCGTGAAGATCAAGTCTTAGTCTATTCTTATTTGTCTGCTCTGTTGTTTGTTCTCAGACGTTTTACGGAACCCAGTAGTTGCCTGGTATATGTGTGTTGGGCTACACTGATGTCACCAATTCCATTACCAAACCGTTCTCTTATTATATTCAAATACAGCTTCTGGAAGATCGTTCAGTGTGCTGTGCTCACTGAAGATTCTCTCCGGCCTCTGGATCTAATGCAAAATTAATCCCTCGGAATTATTCTTGGCTGTCCTAAAACTGCCAAGGTCGTAATGTAATTGAGATTAACACTGTACCTGGTATTAGAATGTTAGGAAATGAACCACATGATATGTAGACAAGAACATCTTACTCGTGTACCCTTCCATTCAACCCCAACATATTCAGTGGAGAAGCCAGTTACAGATGCTCCAAAATCAGTGAAAACAATAATTAATGTACGATTTTTACGAATTCCATCACACATTGAATTACACGTTAATGATAAAGTTGAAAAGTTAGCTAAAGAAAGAACTCTAAAGGAAGATGTAGAATATAACGTGGGTATACGTGTGTCTTGCAGCAGGAATAATATTTTGAGAGAAGTAAATAATGAAAGTGAGACATGGGAATGCAGTTAGAAGCCTGTGATTCATTATGATAACATGAGCGTAGAAAAACATGCTTATGAAGCATGACTTCTGGCAGACATACAGATGATCAAACTATGTGCAAAGTATGTTGTCACTCTTAAGGTTACCTACCATACCACGGGCGCGAATAGAACCCGCGATCAGAGTCTCAAAACTCCAGACCGTCGCGTTAGCCACTGGACCAACTAGCCACAATAAGATTCGTCCAACTAGGTATGGTTTGTTTGCAATCGTGTCATTACGATTTCGTTAGTCGAGTAAGGTTACCTGTGTGTGATATGTCATGGTATCTTATTGATGAAAATAATGTACCAGACATATTAAGCAAATATCCTGAATATGTTTGCGTCAGATAAAGACAACTGTATATATAAATCCAGATGTTCTTCTGTTAATCCTCTTGGATTAGCTCTGACGTCCCACATCATAAAAATCTTTGAAAGAGTGCTAAGAAGCAGGATTGCAAATCACCTGGATTCCCAAAATCTGCACAATCCAGGGCAACATGGGTTCAGGGCAGGTCGCTCCTGCCTCTCACAACTACTGGATCACTATGACATGGCCTTGGATGCACTGGAAGAAAATCAGAATGCAGATGTAATATACACAGACTTTGCAAAAGCATTTGACAAATGCGATCATGGTGTAATAGCCCATAAAATACGTGCTAAAGGAATAACTGGGAAAGTGGGGAGATGGATCTTCAACTTCCTAACAAATCGAACACAAAGAGTAGTGGTCAACAGAGTTAAATCGGAGGCTGCCATAGTGAAGAGCTCTGTTCCACAAGGCACAGTACTCGCCCCCATCTTATTCCTTATCCTCATATCAGACATAAACAGAGATATAAACCACAGCACCGTATCATCCTTTGCGGATGATACTAGGATCTGCATGAGGCTGTCATCTGCTGAGGACGCGGTTAACCTCCAAGAAGATATAAACAAAGTTTTCCAGTGGGCAACGGTAAACAATATGATGTTCAATGAGGACAAATTCCAACTACTCCGTTATGGAAAACTGGAGGAGATAATAACTAGAACAGAGTATACTACTGACTCCGGCCATACAATAGAGCGGAAAAATAATGTAAGGGACCTGGGAGTAGTAATGTCTGAGGATCTCACTTTCAAGGATCACAACAGTGCCACGATCGCACGTGCAAAGAAAATGATAGGATGGATAATGAGAACTTTCAAAACGAGAGATGCCAAGCCCATGATGATCCTTTTCAAATCACTTGTTCTCTCTAGGCTGGAATACTGCTGTACATTAACATCTCCATACAAAGCAGGTGAAATCGCAGATCTAGAGAGTGTACAGAGATCCTTTACTGCACGTATAAGTTCTGTCAAGCACCTTAACTACTGGGAACGCTTGAAAGCACTTGACTTGTACTCGTTGGAACGCAGGAGGGAGAGATATATCATAATCTACACTTGGAAAATCTTGGAAGGAATGGTCCCAAATCTGCACACAGAAATCACTCCCTACGAAAGTAAAAGACTGGGCAGGCGATGCAAAATGCCGCCAATAAAAAGTAGGGGCGCCATTGGTACACTAAGAGAAAACACCATAAGTGTCCGGGGCCCAAAACTGTTCAACAGCCTCCCATCAAGCATTAGGGGAATTGCCAATAAACCCCTGGCTGCCTGTGAACCATTAACTAATATTTTTAATTTATCTCTTCAAACAGGTGTAGTGTCTGATATGTGGAAGATGGCTAATGTAATTCCTATTTTTAAAACAGGGGACAAGTCGTTACCGTCAAATTACCGCCCAATAAGCCTGACCTCAATTGTAGGCAAGTTGCTAGAGTCAATTATAGCTGAGATTATAAGAAGCCATCTCGATAAGCATAGCTTGATTAATGATACTCAGCATGGATTCACAAGAGGCCGGTCTTGTCTAACTAATTTATTAACTTTCTTCAGTAAAGCTTTTGAAGCTGTTGACCACGATAAAGAATTTGATATTGTTTACTTAGATTTTAGTAAGGCATTTGATAGAGTTCCGCACCAAAGACTGTTGAAGAAAGTAGCAGCTCATGGCATTGGGGGGAGGGTGCTCTCGTGGATCGAGTCATGGCTCACAGACAGGAAGCAGAGAGTGTCCATAAATGGGGTTAAATCCGAGTGGGGATCAGTAACAAGTGGCGTTCCACAGGGTTCAGTCTTGGGCCCGTTGTTGTTTATAATATATATCAATGATCTTGATGAAGGAATTGCTAATGATATGAGCAAATTCGCCGATGACACGAAGATAGGTAGGATAATTGATTCAAACGTAGATGTTAGGGAACTTCAGGAGGATTTAGACAAACTCTACTCTTGGTCAGAAAAGTGGCAGATGCAGTTCAATGTGGATAAATGCAAGGTTCTGAAGCTCGGGAGTGTCTATAACCCTAGCACTTATAAGTTAAATAATGTAGAACTTAGCCATACAGATTGCGAAAAGGACTTGGGGGTTATGGTAAGCAGCAACCTTAAACCAAGACAGCAGTGCCTAAGCGTACGTAATAAGGCAAATAGATTACTGGGATTTATATCAAGGAGTGTAAGCAACAGAAGTCCAGAGGTCATACTGCAGCTTTATACATCATTAGTAAGGCCTCACCTAGATTATGCAGCTCAATTCTGGTCTCCATATTACAGAATGGACATAAATTCGTTAGAAAACATTCAGCGTAGGATGACTAAATTAATACATAGCATTAGAAATCTTCCTTATGAAGAAAGATTGAAGACTCTTAAGTTACATTCACTTGTTAGACGAAGAATGAGGGGAGACCTGATCGAAGTGTATAAGTGGAAGATAGGTATTAATAAAGGGGATATTAATAAGGTCTTGAGGATGTCTCTCCAAGAGAGAACCCGCAGTAATGGATTTAAATTAGATAAGTTTAGATTTAGAAAGGACATAGGAAAGTATTGGTTTGGAAATAGGGTAGTTGATGAGTGGAACAGTCTACCTAGTTGGGTTATTGAGGCTAGGACTTTGGGTAGTTTCAAATTTAGGTTGGATAAGTACATGAGTGGGAGGGGTTGGATTTGAGTGGGACTTGCACATCGGAGCTTGTTTCTGCAGTGTTCCTCCTTTCTTATGTTCTTATGTTCTTAAGAGAGAGCTGGACAGATACCTAAAGTCAGTGCCGGATCAGCCGGGCTGTGGCTCGTACGTCGGACTGCGTGCGGCCAGCAGTAACAGCCTAGTTGATCAGGCCCTGATCCATCGGGAGGCCTGGTCGTGGACCGGGCCGCGGGGGCGTTGATCCCCGGAATAACCTCCAGGTAACCTAGTTACTAGTCCTGTTGTGTATCCATATGTTCTTGCGCTGCCCTCCACAGGATGTATATGGGGTGCATAATAAACTAGCTGCTGCGGCGGCAAAATCTAAATTTAGTTTGCTCCAGCAGTATTTCTGATATCTTCTGGTAGAATATTAAGCAAGCTGGGCCCATAGTTGTTGATACTTTGTTCTCTAATTGTGCCCACGGCGTCCCTGTCTTTCACTTAGTTTATTTTACACTTTCTCCCATATCTCTCACTCACATTATGGTACTGTGTAGATTTAGGAGTAGGCTGTCAAGTATATATATATATATATATATATATATATATATATATATATATATATATATATATATATATATATATATATATATATATATATATATATATATATTATTGTGTGTGAATCTGGTCAGAGGACAAGTTACTAGGTTGTTACTGGTGGTAATTGACTCGTGGAATCGTGATAACACGATTTTAGTTTTAGGACAGATTCGCCGCCGAGGATTTAAACTCCAGCCGTTCTGTGAACTGGTGGTGGTAGTTAACTGTGAACTGTGGTAGTAGTTAACTGTGAACTGTGGTGGTAGTTAACTGTGAACTATGGTGGTAGTTAACTGTGAATTGGTGGTGGTAGTTAACTGTGAACTGGTGGTGGTAGTTAACTGTGAACTGTGGTGGTAGTTAACTGTGAACTGTGGTGGTAGTTAACTGTGAACTGGTGGTGGTAGTTAACTGTGAACTGGTGGTGGTAGTTAACTGTGAACTTGTGGTGGTAGTTAACTGTGAACTGGTGGTGGTAGTTAACAGTGAACTGTGGTGGTAGTTAACTGTGAACTGGTGGTGGTAGCTAAGTGAACTCAGATGTGATAGTGGGATTATTTAAGAAGCATTAACCGTCCGTCACATGTCAACAAACTTGAGAATATCACCATCACCTTACTGGAGTCTCCCAGCTCAGTATCACCATCACCTTACTGGAGTCTCCCAGCTCAGTATCACCATCACCTTACTGGAGTCTCCCAGCTCAGTATCACCATCACCTTACTGGAGTCTCCCAGCTCAGTATCACCATCACCTTACTGGAGTCTCCCAGCTCAGTATCACCATCACCTTACTGGAGTCTCCCAGCTCAGTATCACCATCACCTTACTGGAGTCTCCCAGCTCAGTATCACCATCACCTTACTGGAGTCTCCCAGCTCAGTATCACCATCACCTTACTGGAGTCTCCCAGCTCAGTATCACCATCACCTTACTGGAGTCTCCCAGCTCAGTATCACCATCACCTTACTGGAGTCTCCCAGCTCAGTATCACCATCACCTTACTGGAGTCTCCCAGCTCAGTATCACCATCACCTTACTGGAGTCTCCCAGCTCAGTATCACCATCACCTTACTGGAGTCTCCCAGCTCAGTATCACCATCACCTTACTGGAGTCTCCCAGCTCAGTATCACCATCACCTTACTGGAGTCTCCCAGCTCAGTATCACCATCACCTTACTGGAGTCTCCCAGCTCAGTATCACCATCACCTTACTGGAGTCTCCCAGCTCAGTATCACCATCACCTTACTGGAGTCTCCCAGCTCAGTATCACCATCACCTTACTGGAGTCTCCCAGCTCAGTATCACCATCACCTTACTGGAGTCTCCCAGCTCAGTATCACCATCACCTTACTGGAGTCTCCCAGCTCAGTATCACCATCACCTTACTGGAGTCTCCCAGCTCAGTATCACCATCACCTTACTGGAGTCTCCCAGCTCAGTATCACCATCACCTTACTGGAGTCTCCCAGCTCAGTATCACCATCACCTTACTGGAGTCTCCCAGCTCAGTATCACCATCACCTTACTGGAGTCTCCCAGATCAGTATCACCATCACCTTACTGGAGTCTCCCAGCTCAGTATCACCATCACCTTACTGGAGTCTCCCAGCTCAGTATCACCATCACCTTACTGGAGTCTCCCAGCTCAGTATCACCATCACCTTACTGGAGTCTCTCAGCTCAGTATCACCATCACCTTACTGGAGTCTCCCAGCTCAGTATCACCATCACCTTACTGGAGTCTCCCAGCTCAGTATCACCATCACCTTACTGGAGTCTCCCAGCTCAGTATCACCATCACCTTACTGGAGTCTCCCAGCTCAGTATCACCATCACCTTACTGGAGTCTCCCAGCTCAGTATCACCATCACCTTACTGGAGTCTCCCAGCTCAGTATCACCATCACCTTACTGGAGTCTCCCAGCTCAGTATCACCATCACCTTACTGGAGTCTCCCAGCTCAGTATCACCATCACCTTACTGGAGTCTCCCAGCTCAGTATCACCATCACCTTACTGGAGTCTCCCAGCTCAGTATCACCATCACCTTACTGGAGTCTCCCAGCTCAGGCTGACACATTACTTTCAATAAGGAGCACATCTTATGTGATGAAAAATAACGGGGAGTGGGGGGTGAAGCATTTAAGTTTTGTCAGAAGTATTACCGGGAAGGTCAGCAGCACACTGCTCATATACCCAATTTCATTTACTGAAAAACTAATAGACTATAAATTACCGTAGCTTCTGAACCTATAATGGAATGATTGATGATGTCACCATTGTATTGAAGTCTCTCAGCTCGGGCTGACTGATTTCATCACCAGCTGAAGTTTACCCCATGGCGAGTTCAGGGGTCACCGCCCCCTATGGCCTGGTCCCGGATCAATCCTAGTTGGCGGCATGATCAACCAGGCTCTTGGTGCTAGCTCCACGGAATCCAGGGTATGCGCAATGGCCCGGCGGATCAGGAGCTGACTTGAACTTAACAAGTTCCTTTTTGACGACATCGAGGGGTCTGTGACCCCCCTTAGGTGTAAAATGTTGAAACGACTTGATCCCTTTACACTATAAAGTTGTCTTAAGTGGACTCATTACACCCCTTATTCTCGTCATGGGTACCATCTACCGAGTGCTGTTGATGTACAGATTTAGGATGAGTACCTCTAGAATTTTCCAGGTGTAAATTATGACGCATCTTTCTCGCCTACGCTTCATAAAATACTTCTCGAGGGACTTGAAATATTCGCAGTAATTTAGATGCCTTTCTGAGTATGTATGGACAGTGTATATTGTGCAGATATGCAGTTTCGCCTGCCTTAGAAAAAGACTGTTAGTGTACAGTAATATTCCCGTCTAGCGAGAACAAGTGATTTAGAGAGGATCATCATTGGCTTTACTCTGTTTTGAAGTTTCTTGCTATCTAGCCTGTCATTTTCACCGTGGTTGTGATAATGATCCTTGAAAGTGAGATCTGATATTATCATTCGTAAGCTCACACGTTAGTCTTGTTTTATTAATTGTTTTGGGTTTGTTTTAAATTGTTTCAAATTTTATTGTCTCATTTTTTTCCATAGCGGAATAACTGAAATTTGTCCTCACTGAAGATCATGTTATCTATGAGGCGCTGGAAGACTGTTTACATCAACCCGGAGACTTTCCCTCCTCAACGGATGTCACTCATACAAATTGTAATATTGTCTGTTATGATTTATGTCTGTGTCTGGTATAAGTATGAGACAACTGAGGTGAATAATGTCTGTGACCTGAGAAATATCCTATATTTTTACTTTATTCATTTCTCTTTTGGGCTTTATTTATTATAAAGCTAGACATCCACCTGCTCACTTTTTCAATTATTCCCCATTATCACGCTTTTCGATGACTTTTTGCAAATTCTCTGCATTACGTTTGCATTTTTTATTCCTGGACCATGTACGGTAATGATCCGCCATTTGTAAAAAAAAATGACGTGGTTCCAACACTTTACAATGTGTTGTACAGTTGTGAATCCTTGTGTTTAGTAATCTTCTTAAATTCTTTCGAAAATTTTCATAATGTGGAATATCAGTGTCATCAGTCTATATTATTTCTGTTGCCTTACTGCTACTTTTGTGGAGTGTTTCTGCGTTGGCTCTTGTTAACAGTTGTGGGCAGACTCGTGCGTCGAATCTTCTCTCCATAGAATATTTACACCAAATAGTAATTGTTTCTTACAACTGTTGATGAATATGTGTTTCACGAGGCTGAGTCTGGGCGGAGTCCATGGACATGTCAGCAGTTGCTTCCTCTTAGTCAGTTGACATGAACCAGCTAGAGGGTCTGGTGGTCTACCTACCTGGAGGGCATTCTGGGGATCAACGCCCCCTCGGCCCGGTCCATGACCAGGCCTCCTGGTGGATCAGGGTCTGATCAACGAGGCTGTTAATAAGTTGTTCCTAGAAGCGAGGTAGTCTCCCCTAGGGTATGTCAACCTTCCCTACGAAACTTCAAAAGGTGCTGCAGTACTTAGCCAGACCCGTACTACTATAGTCGACTCATCCAAGGTTATGACTAACCATACTTCTAGCCCTGAGCTACACCTGCCAAGAACACCTGCCTTTTGCACTTAGCACATGCCACACGAACCTACAAAATGAGTCAACACCCGAGAATGATCCTGCTACCCAAGAAGCTCTTCTTCCAGCGCAGGAAACAAGATGGTTGGGTCTTCCCGGGACATCTGGAATGCCACCCCAACTTTCACAATTGTGTTTGGAGCAAAACAGATGAGACATTAATATGCCTGAACACTGGATGTTTTGAAATTTAATAAAACAAGTAATTCCACCTGAACACTTGGTATTTGAAATGTAATAAAAGAATTAGTTGCCAATAAAGGTAATCGGGTGAGGCTGGAAGTGTACATACAAACTAGCCAGACATTTTCTCCTAATACAAAATTATAAAACTCTCTCCATAACTTTCTTAAGAGAAATGAACGTCTTATTTGCTTTTAATGTTACGTTGTAAAGACAAACATGAATACTGTTTTAAATTATAAAAGATAAAAGTACTTAAATTACGTCTTAAACGTTGTGTTAGATGTGTAGAGTCACTGATACACAAATAACCCGCACATAAAAGAGAGAAGCTTACGACGACGTTTCGGTCCGACTTGGACCATTGACAAAGTCACACAGTGTGACTTTGTCAATGGCCCAAGTCGGACCGAAACGTCGTCGTAAGCTTCTCTCTTTTATGTGCGGGTTATTTGTGTATCGTTCCAGTCACGGTATTGTGCCTTTTTGTTATTTAGCGTCACTGAGGTTGAACAAGTGACCACATCCTCTATCATTCCCACAAGTCTAACATTCACCTGTTAGACATTAGAAGAAACACTTAAAAACAGCTGACATATCTTTCACTTGCACATTCTACTCTCTCTTCGTCATGTATTTCTTAATACAGTTTTTACAAGTAACATCAACGTTGGGAATTACACTGTTTATAGTCACAAAATTCGTGTTTGTAAATTCACGTACAGATTTTTCTTCCACGGACACTGAATTATGTCCAAATGGAAATTCTTAAGTCACGTATTATATTTATTTCAAGTTACATTTTTGTGCAATACGTCAACTTATAATTTAGTGACGTTTTGAATAGCTAAAAAGTTGAAGTTAATTTATCTTATTTTGATGTTTCACATATTGCAATATTTTCTTATAAAGTTTTGCAACTTTAAGACTTTATATAAATTATTGTTTTGCGCAGTCAGTATCAATAATAATAATAATAATAATAATAATAATAATAATATCGTTATTTCTACATATACAAGGTATACAGACCATAGCTGACATCAATGACATACTACTACATATACGCTTGTTATGTAGAACGTTTCGATCAAATTGGGTCAGTTTTGTCCCAGGATGCGACCCACACCGGTCCACTAACACCCAGGATGCGACCCACACCGGTCCACTAACACCCAGGATGCGACCCACACCGGTCCACTAACACCCAGGATGCGACCCACACCGGTCCACTAACACCCAGGATGCGACCCACACCGGTCCACTAACACCCAGGATGCGACCCACACCGGTCCACTAACACCCAGGATGCGACCCACACCGGTCCACTAACACCCAGGATGCGACCCACACCGGTCCACTAACACCCAGGATGCGACCCACACCGGTCCACTAACACCCAGGATGCGACCCACACCGGTCCACTAACGCCCAGGATGCGACCCACACCGGTCCACTAACACCCAGGATGCGACCCACACCGGTCCACTAACGCCCAGGATGCGACCCACACCGGTCCACTAACACCCAGGATGCGACCCACACCGGTCCACTAACACCAGGATGCGACCCACACCGGTCCACTAACACCCAGGATGCGACCCACACCGGTCCACTAACGCCCAGGATGCGACCCACACCGGTCCACTAACACCCAGGATGCGACCCACACCGGTCCACTAACGCCCAGGATGCGACCCACACCGGTCCACTAACACCCAGGATGCGACCCACACCGGTCCACTAACACCAGGATGCGACCCACACCGGTCCACTAACACCCAGGATGCGACCCACACCGGTCCACTAACACCCAGGATGCGACCCACACCGGTCCACTAACACCCAGGATGCGACCCACACCGGTCCACTAACACCCAGGATGCGACCCACACCGGTCCACTAACACCCAGGATGCGACCCACACCGGTCCACTAACACCCAGGATGCGACCCACACCGGTCCACTAACACCCAGGATGCGACCCACACCGGTCCACTAACACCCAGGATGCGACCCACACCGGTCCACTAACACCCAGGATGCGACCCACACCGGTCCACTAACGCCCAGGATGCGACCCACACCGGTCCACTAACACCCAGGATGCGAACCACACCGGTCCACTAACACCAGGATGCGACCCACACCGGTCCACTAACACCCAGGATGCGACCCACACCGGTCCACTAACACCCAGGATGCGACCCACACCGGTCCACTAACACCCAGGATGCGACCCACACCGGTCCACTAACGCCCAGGATGCGACCCACACCGGTCCACTAACGCCCAGGATGCGACCCACACCGGTCCACTAACACCCAGGATGCGACCCATACCGGTCCACTAACGCCCACGATGCGACCCACACCGGTCCACTAACACCCAGGATGCGACCCACACCGGTCCACTAACGCCCAGGATGCGACCCACACCGGTCCACTAACACCCAGGATGCGACCCACACCGGTCCACTAACACCCAGGATGCGACCCACACCGGTCCACTAACGCCCAGGATGCGACCCACACCGGTCCACTAACGCCCAGGATGCGACCCACACCGGTCCACTAACGCCCAGGATGCGACCCACACCGGTCCACTAACGCCCAGGATGCGACCCACACCGGTCCACTAACGCCCAGGATGCGACCCACACCGGTCCACTAACGCCCAGGATGCGACCCACACCGGTCCACTAACACCCAGGATGCGACCCACACCGGTCCACTAACACCCAGGATGCGACCCACACCGGTCCACTAACACCCAGGATGCGACCCACACCGGTCCACTAACACCCAGGATGCGACCCACACCGGTCCACTAACACCCAGGATGCGACCCACACCGGTCCACTAACACCCAGGATGCGACCCACACCGGTCCACTAACACCCAGGATGCGACCCACACCGGTCCACTAACGCCCAGGATGCGACCCACACCGGTCCACTAACACCCAGGATGCGACCCACACCGGTCCACTAACACCAGGATGCGACCCACACCGGTCCACTAACACCCAGGATGCGACCCACACCGGTCCACTAACACCCAGGATGCGACCCACACCGGTCCACTAACACCCAGGATGCGACCCACACCGGTCCACTAACGCCCAGGATGCGACCCACACCGGTCCACTAACGCCCAGGATGCGACCCACACCGGTCCACTAACGCCCAGGATGCGACCCACACCGGTCCACTAACACCCAGGATGCGACCCACACCGGTCCACTAACACCCAGGATGCGACCCACACCGGTCCACTAACACCCAGGATGCGACCCACACCGGTCCACTAACACCCAGGATGCGACCCACACCGGTCCACTAACACCCAGGATGCGACCCACACCGGTCCACTAACACCCAGGATGCGACCCACACCGGTCCACTAACACCCAGGATGCGACCCACACCGGTCCACTAACACCCAGGATGCGACTCACACCGGTCCACT
>NC_091323.1:6970281-7027781 GCF_038502225.1 Cherax quadricarinatus | reverse complement strand
AGCAGCCTGGGCGACAGCAGCAGCAGCTCGCGACAGCAGCAGCAGCCTGCGACAGCAGCAGCTGTCTGGGCGACAGCAGCAGCCTGGGCGACAGCAGCAGCTGCTGGGCGACAGCAGCAGCTGTCCGCGACAGCAGCACAGCCTGGGCGACAGCAGCAGCCTGCCTGGGCGACAGCAGCAGCTGCCTGGGGCGACAGCAGCAGCAGCCCGGGAAGACAGCAGCAGCCAGCCCGGGCGACAGCAGCAGCTGTGGGGCTGACAGCAGCAGCTGGCTCAATGACAGCAGCAGCTCTTTGGGCGACAGCAGCAGTAGCCCTGGGCGACAGCAGCAGCTGTCTCCGGGCGACAGCAGCAGCTGCCTGGGCGACAGCAGCAGCCCTGGGCGGACAGCAGCTGCCTGGGCGACAGCAGCAGCTGCCTGGGTGACAGCAGCAGCTGCCTGGGTGACAGCAGCAGCCCCCGCGACAGCAGCAGCTGCCTCGGGCGACAGCAGCAGCATGCGCAGCAGCAGCAGCCCGTGACAGCAGCAGCAGCCTGCGACAGCAGCCAGCTTCTGGGCGACAGCAGCAGCAGCCCTGGGCGACAGCAGCAGCCGCCTGGCGACAGCAGCAGCTGCTGACGACAGCAGCAGCTGCCTGACGACAGCAGCAGCTGCCTGACGACAGCAGCAGCTGCCTGCGACAGCAGCAGCCGGTTTCAAGATATAGCAGCAGCTTGCTCGCGACAGCAGCAGCTGCCTGACGACAGCCCGCAGCTGGTTTGACGACAGCAGCAGCGCCTGACGACTGCAGTAGCCTGACGACAGCAGCAGCCGCCTGACGACAGCAGCAGCTGCTCGGGCGACAGCAGCAGCTGCCTGGGCGACAGCAGCAGCCGCCTGCGACAGCAGCAGTCCTGCGACACAGCAGCCTGCTGACGACAGCAGCAGCCTTGCCTGACGACAGCAGCAGCTGCCTGGGCGACAGCAGCAGCTGGCCTCGGGCGACAGCAGCAGCTGCCTGGGCGACAGCAGCAGTCCTGCGACAGCAGCTGCTGACGACAGCAGCAGCTGCTCGCGACAGCAGTAGAGGCCCGCGACAGCAGCAGCTGCCTGCGACAGCAGCAGCAGCTGACGAGCAGCAGCAGCCTGGGGCGACAGCAGCCATGCTCAATGACAGCAGCAGCAGCCTGGGCGACAGCAGCAGAGCCTGGGTGACAGCAGCAGCGCCTCATGACAGCAGCAGCCCTGGGCGACAGCAGCAGCAGCCCTGCGACAGCAGCAGCCTCGCGACAGCAGCAGCAGCCTGGGCGACAGCAGCAGCTGCCTGCGACAGCAGCAGCAGCCTCGCGACAGCAGCAGCCATGGGACGACAGCAGCTGCCTGGGCAGACAGCAGCAGCCCAGCTCGACAGCAACAGCCTGCCTGATGACAGCAGCAGCCTAGCAAGACAGCAGCAGCCGCCTGACGACAGCAGCACCGCCCAAGCGACAGCAGCAGCAGCCTGGGCGACAGCAGCCAGCTGCCTGGGCGACAGCAGCAACAGCAGCCCAAGTGACAGCAGCAGCCGCCTGGGTGACAGCAGCAGTCAGCCTGCGACAGCAGCAGCCTGGGCGACAGCAGAGCCGCCTGGCAACAGCAGCAGCCTGGGCGACAGCAGCAGCAGCCCGCGACAGCAGCAGCGCCTCGCGACAGCATAGCCTCGCGACAGCAGCAGTCGCCTGCGACAGCAGCAGCAGCCTGGGCTGATGCAGCAGCCGCTTCGCGACAGCAGCAGCCGCTCGCGACAGCAGGCAGCGCTTCGCGACAGCAGCAGCTTGCCTGCGATGCTGTCTGCGACAGCAGCAGCCGCTTGGCGACAGCAGCAGCCGGGCCGATAGCAGCAGCTGCTGCGACAGCTGCTGACAGCAGTAGCCGCTTCGGGCGACAGCAGTAGCTGCCTGCGACAGCAGCAGCTTGCCTGGCGACAGCAGCAGCTGCCTGCGACAGCAGCAGCTGCTCGCGACAGCAGCCGCCTCCCGCGACAGCAGCAGCCGCCTGCGACAGCAGCAGCTGCTCTGCGACAGCAGCTGCTCGGGCGATAGAGCAGCTGGCTTGGCGACAGCAGCAGCCGCCTGGGCGACAGTAGCAGCCGCCTGGGAAGATAGCAGTTGCTCATGACAGTAACAGTTGTCTGCGATGAGCAGTTGTTGCTGCGACAGTAGCAGCCGTTTCGGCGATGGTAGCGCCTTTGTTTGGCGACAGTAGCAGCCTTGCTCGCGATAGCAGTTGCCTGGGCGACAGCAGCAGCCGCCTGGGCGACAGCAGTAGCCGCGATAGCAGCGCTCCTTGGGCGACAGCAGCCGCCTGGGCGATAGCAGTAGCTGCCTGCGACAGCAGCCGTCGTGACAGTAGCAGCTGCCTGCGACAGCAGCAGCCTGTTTCGCGACAGTAGCATGGCCTGCCGACAGTAGCCGGGCGGCGACAGCTAGCCTGCGACAGCAGCAGCTGCAGCGATGTGCAGCTGGCTCGCGACAGCAGCAGCTGCCTCTGGCAACAGCAGCAGCTGCCTGGGCGATTACAGCAGCCTCCCGGGCGATGCAGCAGCCGCTCGCGACAGCAGCAGCCGCCTGGTTACAGCAGCAGCAGCCTGACGACAGCAGCCGCTCGGGGCGACAGCAGCAGCTGCGCGACAGCAGCAGCCGCTGGGGCGACATGCCTGGGCCCGACAGCAGCAGCTGCCTGGCGACAGCAACCTGCCTGGGCGACAGCAGCCTGCCTGGGCGACAGCAGCAGCAGCCTCCGCGACAGCAGCAGCCGCTGGGCGACAGCAGCAATAGCCTGCGACAGCAGCAGCCGCCTCCGCACAGCAGCAGCCGCCTGGGCGACAGCAGCAGCCTGGGCGACAGCAGCAGCCGCTTCGCGACAGCAGTAGCCTGGGCGACAGCAGCAGCAGCCTGCGACAGCAGTAGCCGCTCGCGACAGCAGCAGTTGCCTGCGACAGCAGCAGCCTGCTTGCGACAGCAGCAGCAGCTCAGTGGACAGCAGCAGCTGCCTGACAGCAGCAGCGCTGCGATGCAGCAGCTGCCTGGGCGATAGTAGCAGCTGTCTGGGTGACAGCTGTCGACAGTAGCAGTTGTCATGTGCAGTAGCCAGTGACAGTAGTAGCTTGTTTCAGTAGTTGTTTGGGGATAGTAGTACTTGTTTGGTGATAGCAGTTGCTTGGTGATAGTAGTTGTTTGGTGATAGTTACACTGCAATAGTTACACTGCGTTCTTATAGTTACTCTGCGATACTCTGGGGTAGTTACACTGCGATAGTTACACTGCAATAGTTACACTGCGATAGTTACAGTGGGGTACTTACACTTCGATAGTTACACTTGGGTAATTGCACTGCGATAGTTACTCTGGGGTAGTTACACTGCGATAGTTACACTGGGGTAGTTGCACTGCGATAGTTACACTGCAATATTTACACTGCGATAGTTACACTGGGATAGTTACATAGTTACACTGGGATAGTTACATAGTTACACTGGGATAGTTACATAGTTACACTGGGATAGTTACATAGTTACACTGGGATAGTTACATAGTTACACTGGGATAGTTACATAGTTACACTGGGATAGTTACACAGTCTTGGGCCCCGGATACTTATTGTGTCTTTTCTTAGTGTACCAATGGTGCCCCTACTTTTCATTGGGGGTATTTTGTACCGCCTGCCCAGTCTTTTATTTTCGTAGGGTGTGATTTCTGTGTGCAGATTAGGGGTAATTCCTTCTAGGATTTTCCAGGTGTAGATTATCGCTCTCGCCTGCGTTCCAGCGAGTACAAGTCCAGTGCTTCCAGGCGTTCCCAGTAGTTGAGATGTTTGATAGAACTTATATGTGCAGTAAAAGTTCTCTGTACATTCTCTAGATCTGCAATTTCACCTGCCTTGAATGGAGATGTTAATGTGTAGCAATATTCCAGCCTGGAGGGAACAAGTGGTTTAAAAAGGATCATCACTGGCTTGGCATCTCTTCTTTTGAACTTTCTCCATCCTATCATTTTCTTTGCAGATGTGATCGTTGCACTGTTGTGATCCTTGAAAGTGAAATCCTCAGACATTACCACTCCCAGGTCCCTCACATTGTTTTTTCGCTCTTTTGTATGATTCGAGTTTGTAGTATACTCAGTCCTGACTATTATCTCCTCCAGTTTTCCATAACGGAGTAGATGGAATTTGTCCTCATTGAACATCATATTGTTTACCGTTGCCCACTGGAAAACTTTGTTTATATTTTCTTGGAGGTTAACCGCGTCCTCAGCAGATGACAGCCTCACGCAGATCCTAGTATCGTCTGCAAAGGATGACACGGTGCTGTGGATTACATCTTTGCCTATATCTGAAATGAGGATGAGGAACAGGATAGGGGCGAGTACTGTGCCTTGTGGAACACAGCTTTTCACTATGGCAGCTTCCGATTTAAGTCTGTTTACCATTACTCTTTGTGTTCGATTGGTTAGGAAGTTGAAGATCCATCTGCCTACTATGTCACTTATCCATTTAGCACGCATTTTGTGTTCTATTACACCATGGTCGCACTTGTCAAAGACTTTTGCAAAGTTTGCTACAATCTGTCTTCCACGGTATCCAAGACCATATCATAGTGATCCAGTAGTCGCGAGAGGCAGGAGCGACCTGTTGAGAAGCCATGTTGCTCTGGATTGTGCAGTTTTGGGGAATCCAAGTGGTTTGCAATCGTTACCTGGAGGTTATTCCGGGGGTCAACGCCCCCGCGGCCCAGTCCATGACCAGGCCTCCCGATGGATCAGAGCCTGATCAACTAGGCTGTTACTGCTGGCCGCACGCAGTCCAACGTACGAGCCACAGCCCGGCTGATCCGGCACTGACTTTAGGTATCTGTCCAGCTCTCTCTTGAAGGCAGCCAGTGGTTTATTGGCAATTCCCCTAATGCTTGATGGGAGGCTGTTGAACAGTCTTGGGCCCCGGACACTTATGGTGTTTTCCCTTAGTGTACCAATGGCGCCCCTACTTTTAATTGGGGGGCATTTTGCATCGCCTGCCCAGTCTTTTACTTTCGTAGGGAGTGATTTCTGTGTCCCGATTTGGGACCATTCCTTCCAGGATTTTCCAAATGTAGATTATGATATATCTCTGTCTCCTGCGTTCCAACGAGTACAAGTCAAGTGCTTCCAAGCGTTCCCAGTAGTTAAGGTGCTTGACAGAACTTATACGTGCAGTAAAGGATCTCTGTACACTCTCCAGATCTGCAATTTCACCTGCTTTGAATGGAGATGTTAATGTACAGCAGTATTCCAGCCTAGAGAGAACAAGTGATTTGAAAAGGATCATCATGGGCTTGGCATCTCTCGTTTTGAAAGTTCTCATTATCCATCCTATCATTTTCTTTGCACGTGCGATCGTGGCACTGTTGTGATCCTTGAAAGTGAGATCCTCAGACATTACTACTCCCAGGTCCCTTACATTATTTTTCCGCTCTATTGTATGGCCGGAGTCAGTAGTATACTCTGTTCTAGTTATCATCTCCTCCAGTTTTCCATAACGGAGTAGTTGGAATTTGTCCTCATTGAACATCATATTGTTGCAAAACATTTCCTATAATATATGTCCCAAACTGTACATTAAGTACAGTTTAAGTACGTTAAGTACAGTCGGTATCACCATTTTTTCAGTGTTAGGTTAACCTCTGCAAGGTAAGTCCTAGAGAAATAAAAATATTTGAGTTCCAGAAAGCAGGGAGGGCGGAGAGAGAGAGAGAGAGAGAGAGAGAGAGAGAGAGAGAGAGAGAAAGAGAGAGAGAGAGAGAAAGGGAGACTAGTTTAGATGACTCAGTGAAGGGAGATGTGAAGGGAGGGAAGGATGGGGTGTGGACTGGGGGGGAGAGAGAGGGATGGGGTGTGGACTGGGGGGGAGAGAGAGGGATGGGGTGTGGACTGGGGGAGAAGAGTCCTCCAACATGGGGGTCTTCACTGCCATGTAAGCTGAGATCAAACATTGACTATGAATGTGTGGAGGTGGGGATGTCTTCACAGCTCCTAGCTCTCCACTCTGTCACTGTTCCTCCGCTTTTACAGATTGCTGCTGTACCTCTATACCTCCCAAGTCATCCTTATTTATAAGGACCCCAGCTGAAACAATTAACTTTTTCTGATATTTTTTTGGCTTATCCTAAGTAATTTACACATATGTTACTATGTATGGTAATTTGAGTAACTATTTTTGTACCTGTAAATAAACAATAACTTACTCTGTACGACGTTACTGAGGAGACTGTCTCCACCACTTTCTCAACCAGATCCTTCGACTTCCAAACCACGGGCCTGGCCCATGGCCGGGCTCCGAGAGTAGTAGGACTCTCGAAGCTCATCAAAGGTATATATCAAGGGTATATATCCAGAGACTAAAGAAAATAATTCCTCTGGCGTCTCATTGGCACATTCTCGTTTTTAGCTGGCATCTACGTCCCCTTGTCCCTGATCCTCTCCTTTTAGATAGCATGTCCATATCTGTGTGTTTGTTTGTGTACTCGCTGACTTGTGTTTACAGGAGTCGAGTTCTGACCCCTGACCTTGCCTCTTAAACTTTGTAGACCACCATTACGGGCTTCTAGCCCCTTGAACCTTATGATACGTACGACACTTCTCCACCTAGTTGATTTCACTGCCCTACTTGCTACCTTCAGACTGAACTTGTACTGCATTGTCCCTGTAACTTATCTGTGTTCTCAGTTTAAATTAATGTCCTCTTTGTTTACAGCTTCCGTTTATGTCCTCTTTAGAATTTCTGTTTATGTCCTCTTTAGAACTTCCGTTTATGTCCTCTTTAGAGCTTCCATTTACGTCCTCCTCTTTAGAACTTCCATTTACGTCCTCCTCTTTAGAGCTTCCATTTACGTCCTCCTCTTTAGAGCTTCCATTTACGTCCTCCTCTTTAGAGCTTCCATTTACGTCCTCCTCTTTAGAGCTTCCATTTACGTCCTCCTCTTTAGAGCTTCCATTTACGTCCTCCTCTTTAGAGCTTCCATTTACGTCCTCCTCTTTAGAGCTTCCATTTACGTCCTCCTCTTTAGAGCTTCCATTTATATCGTCTTGTTTCTGGTTCTGGAACTTCAGTCTGTGTCTATAGTCACTTCAGTTGATCTCTCAGTTCTGACACTAGTCTGGGTACAATTGTTTTGGCCTTTTTTTTATCATTACGTTTCTGAAGATGGTGGATCAGGTGAGAGCTTCAAGCTGGTGTTATGTATTCTAACTTAAAGCAAACAGTCGTTGTGTACCGTCTTCTAAGAAATAAATTCTGGAGGTTATTGCAAGACTGTTCTGAGATCTGAAGTCACGTTGGTAAGACACATGTGCAACAGTTAAGCAACTTTATTCCGAAACGTTTCGCCTACACAGCAGGCTTCTTCAGTCGAGTACAGAAGAGTTTGCAGGAGCAATAGAGATGTGAAGACCGTGTAATCAGTCCATCACTCTTGAAAACGTAGTTTAGAGGTCAGCCTCTGACCACCTCAAAACTGTACTCTACTGGAGAAGCCGCCTGTGTGGGCGAAACGTTTCGGAATAAAGATACCTAAGTGTTGCACATGTGTCTTATTAAAATGTCGGTATTGTATACTATTTTGATATTTACTACTGAAGTCTTGTTTGATGTGCTGCTCCGGTGATATACAGGGGGGGTGAGGGGGACAGTATGGGGGTGAGGGGGACAGTAGGGGGGTGAGGGGGACAGTATGGGGGTGAGGGGGACAGTATGGGGGGTGAGGGGGACAGTATGGGGGGTGAGGGGGACAGTAGGGGGGGTGAGGGGGACAGTAGGGGGGTGAGGGGGACAGTAGGGGGGTGAGGGGGACAGTAGGGGGGTGAGGGGGACAGTATGGGGGGTGAGGGGGACAGTAGGGGGGGTGAGGGGGACAGTAGGGGGGTGAGGGGGACAGTAGGGGGGTGAGGGGGACAGTATGGGGGGTGAGGGGGACAGTAGGGGGGGTTAGGGGGACAGTAGGGGGGTGAGGGGGACAGTAGGGGGGTGAGGGGGACAGTAGGGGGGTGAGGGGGACAGTAGGGGGGGTGAGGGGGACAGTAGGGGGGTGAGGGGGACAGTAGGGGGGTGAGGGGGACAGTAGGGGGGGTGAGGGGGACAGTAGGGGGTGAGGGGGACAGTAGGGGGGTGAGGGGGACAGTAGGGGGGGTGAGGGGGACAGTAGGGGGGTGAGGGGGACAGTAGGGGGGTGAGGGGGACAGTAGGGGGTGAGGGGGACAGTAGGGGGGGTGAGGGGGACAGTAGGGGGGTGAGGGGGACAGTAGGGGGGTGAGGGGGACAGTAGGGGGGTGAGGGGGACAGTAGGGGGGGTGAGGGGGACAGTAGGGGGGGTGAGGGGGACAAGCTGGGACAGACGGGATCTTAAATTTAGTTACTTTATAGTTTGGTATTTTATGCAAGTCAAAAATCAGTAGTGTATCTGCACAGAGATGTCTAGAAAAACATTAAATATGGACCGTTTTGGTCCATCCTGGACCGTAAATGCGAGTTTTCGACAAATTGTTCCAGCCACAGTGTGTCTTTGTTCTGGTGTCTTTGTTCTGGTGTGTCTTTGTTCTGGTGTCTTTGTTCTGGTGTCTTTGTTCTGGTGTCTTTGTTCTGGTGTCTTTGTTCTGGTGTCTTTGTTCTGGTGTCTTTGTTCTGGTGTCTTTGTTCTGGTGTCTTTGTTCTGGTGTCTTTGTTCTGGTGTGTCTTTGTTCTGGTGTCTTTGTTCTGGTGTCTTTGTTCTGGTGTCTTTGTTCTGGTGTGTCTTTGTTCTGGTGTCTTTGTTCTGGTGTGTCTTTGTTCTGGTGTCTTTGTTCTGTCTTTGGTGTCTTTGTTCTGGTGTGTCTTTGTTCTGTCTTTGTTCTGGTGTCTTTGTTCTGGTGTGTCTTTGTTCTGGTGTCTTTGTTCTGGTGTGTCTTTGTTCTGGTGTCTTTGTTCTGGTGTGTCTTTGTTCTGGTGTGTCTTTGTTCTGGTGTCTTTGTTCTGGTGTGTCTTTGTTCTGGTGTGTCTTTGTTCTGGTGTCTTTGTTCTGGTGTCTTTGTTCTGGTGTGTCTTTGTTCTGGTGTGTCTTTGTTCTGGTGTGTCTTTGTTCTGGTGTCTTTGTTCTGGTGTGTCTTTGTTCTGGTGTCTTTGTTCTGGTGTCTTTGTTCTGGTGTCTTTGTTCTGGTGTCTTTGTTCTGGTGTGTCTTTGTTCTGGTGTGTCTTTGTTCTGGTGTGTCTTTGTTCTGGTGTCTTTGTTCTGGTGTGTCTTTGTTCTGGTGTCTTTGTTCTGGTGTCTTTGTTCTGGTGTCTTTGTTCTGGTGTCTTTGTTCTGGTGTCTTTGTTCTGGTGTGTCTTTGTTGTGGTGTGTCTTTGTTGTGGTGTCTTTGTTCTGGTGTCTTTGTTCTGGTGTCTGTTCTGGTGTCTTTGTTCTGGTGTGTCTTTGTTCTGGTGTGTCTTTGTTCTGGTGTGTCTTTGTTCTGGTGTGTCTTTGTTCTGGTGTGTCTTTGTTCTGGTGTGTCTTTGTTCTGGTGTGTCTTTGTTCTGGTGTCTTTGTTCTGGTGTGTCTTTGTTCTGGTGTGTCTTTGTTCTGGTGTGTCTTTGTTCTGGTGTCTTTGTTCTGGTGTGTCTTTGTTCTGGTGTGTCTTTGTTCTGGTGTGTCTTTGTTCTGGTGTGTCTTTGTTCTGGTGTGTCTTTGTTCTGGTGTGTCTTTGTTCTGGTGTCTTTGTTCTGGTGTGTCTTTGTTCTGGTGTCTTTGTTCTGGTGTGTCTTTGTTCTGGTGTGTCTTTGTTCTGGTGTGTCTTTGTTCTGGTGTGTCTTTGTTCTGGTGTCTTTGTTCTGGTGTGTCTTTGTTCTGGTGTGTCTTTGTTCTGGTGTCTTTGTTCTGGTGTCTTTGTTCTGGTGTCTTTGTTCTGGTGTCTTTGTTCTGGTGTGTCTTTGTTCTGGTGTGTCTTTGTTCTGGTGTCTTTGTTCTGGTGTGTCTTTGTTCTGGTGTCTTTGTTCTGGTGTGTCTTTGTTCTGGTGTGTCTTTGTTCTGGTGTGTCTTTGTTCTGGTGTGTCTTTGTTCTGGTGTGTCTTTGTTCTGGTGTGTCTTTGTTCTGGTGTGTCTTTGTTCTGGTGTGTCTTTGTTCTGGTGTCTTTGTTCTGGTGTGTCTTTGTTCTGGTGTCTTTGTTTTGGTGTCTTTGTTCTGGTGTGTCTTTGTTCTGGTGTCTTTGTTCTGGTGTCTTTGTTCTGGTGTGTCTTTGTTCTGGTGTGTCTTTGTTCTGGTGTGTCTTTGTTCTGGTGTCTTTGTTCTGGTGTGTCTTTGTTCTGGTGTGTCTTTGTTCTGGTGTGTCTTTGTTCTGGTGTCTTTGTTCTGGTGTCTTTGTTCTGGTGTGTCTTTGTTCTGGTGTGTCTTTGTTCTGGTGTGTCTTTGTTCTGGTGTGTCTTTGTTCTGGTGTGTCTTTGTTCTGGTGTGTCTTTGTTCTGGTGTCTTTGTTCTGGTGTCTTTGTTCTGGTGTCTTTGTTCTGGTGTCTTTGTTCTGGTGTCTTTGTTCTGGTGTCTTTGTTCTGGTGTCTTTGTTCTGGTGTCTTTGTTCTGGTGTGTCTTTGTTCTGGTGTGTCTTTGTTCTGGTGTGTCTTTGTTCTGGTGTCTTTGTTCTGGTGTCTTTGTTCTGGTGTCTTTGTTCTGGTGTCTTTGTTCTGGTGTGTCTTTGTTCTGGTGTGTCTTTGTTCTGGTGTGTCTTTGTTCTGGTGTCTTTGTTCTGGTGTCTTTGTTCTGGTGTCTTTGTTCTGGTGTCTTTGTTCTGGTGTCTTTGTTCTGGTGTCTTTGTTCTGGTGTGTCTTTGTTCTGGTGTGTCTTTGTTCTGGTGTGTCTTTGTTCTGGTGTGTCTTTGTTCTGGTGTCTTTGTTCTGGTGTGTCTTTGTTCTGGTGTCTTTGTTCTGGTGTCTTTGTTCTGGTGTCTTTGTTCTGGTGTGTCTTTGTTCTGGCGTCTTTGTTCTGGTGTCTTTGTTCTGGTGTCTTTGTTCTGGTGTGTCTTTGTTCTGGTGTGTCTTTGTTCTGGTGTGTCTTGAACGTTGTACAGGGTTCGCTGTGCACAGTTTACCAGGCAGAGTGGGGGAAGGGATATGCAAATTTCTAACATAAACACAAAGAGTGGTAGTAAGCACAAAGTAGAGTAGATAAATAAGACGCCGGTGCAACACTTTGGTATCGTTACTGCCGTAATGTTGCGCCTGCGTGCCAAACTTCATCAGTCGAATGCAGAAGTGACTAATATTTGGTCGGGAATCACGTAAAATGTTATATGTGTTCCAGGAAGATGCACTTATCTATATGAAGTTCGTTCATACTCTCTCCATGTTTATTTATATCAACTTGATCCGGCCTAAGGCCGGGCTCTGGGAGTAGAAAAACTCTGGGAACTCATCACAGGTATGAGTCTCGGTTCCACTTCTTAAATATAAGAACTACATTAACCATCGGATGATGTCCCGTATCCAGCAACGTGATAGTCTTTCCTCTGAGCACAGACAAGTGGTTCTGCCCCTTTATTCAGAACCTCTGGGCTCACGCAAGTGAATCTGCCCCCTTTATTGGCTATGTTGTTAGATCCCATAGCTTCTGTCGCTTCCATTTCTCTCAGTATTTCCTTCGCTTCCTACCTTGTTGTGTAGCTGTCTTCTAGTGTGGGATTAGTCTGTTCTGGTTACTTGATACAGTAACAGGTACAAGCATAGTTAACAATCACAGACACAGGTACAGGAATAGTCACAGGTCCAAATAAAGTAGCAGTCACAGGCACAGTAGCAGAATCAGAAAATATCTAACCAGACAGAACGCGTAACAATGGATTCCAATTGGATAAGTCAGACTTAGAAAGAATATTGGAAAACACTGGTTTAGCAGTTGAGTCGTAGATGAGTGGAACAGATTTCCAACTAGCGCCATTGAAGCAAATACTTTGAATAAGTTTAAAAATAGTGAGCTGTTTTAAAAATAGTCAGTGAGTAGTTTTAAAATAGGTTAGATGCAATAGGTGTGCTGTCCCTTATATTGTTTATACGTTTGCTTTGACGAAAATGCAGAATGAACTCGATGAGAGGCCGGGGCGTCATGGGCACAATAAGAGAACATTGTATCAACATCCGTGGTCCCAAGACTTATTAACATCTTAACAGAAGATATCAGAACACTGTGTAAAGTAAAAGGACACAAGTGCAACTAATGTGACATTTTATTGTGTCAGTAGTATACTCTGTTCTAGTTATTATTTCCTCCAGTTTTCCACTACTCCGTTATGGAAAACTGGAGGAGATAATAACAAGAACAGAGTATACTACTGACTCCGGCCATACAATAGAGCGGAAAAATAATGTAAGGGACCTGGGAGTAGTAATGTCTGAGGACCTCACTTTCAAGGATCACAACAGTGCCACGATCGCACGTGCAAAGAAAATGATAGGATGGATAATGAGAACTTTCAAAACGAGAGATGCCAAACCCATGATGATCCTTTTCAAATCACTTGTTCTCTCTAGGCTGGAATACTGCTGTACATTAACATCTCCATTCAAAGCAGGTGAAATCGCAGATCTAGAGAGTGTACAGAGATCCTTTACTGCACGTATAAGTTCTGTCAAGCACCTTAACTACTGGGAACGCTTGGAAGCACTTGACTTGTACTCGTTGGAACGCAGGAGGGAGAGATATATCATAATCTACACTTGGAAAATCTTGGAAGGAATGGTCCCAAATCTGCACACAGAAATCACTCCCTACGAAAGTAAAAGACTGGGCAGGCGATGCAAAATGCTCCCAATAAAAAGTAGGGGCGCCATTGGTACACTAAGGGAAAACACCATAAGTGTCCGGGGCCCAAAACTGTTCAACAGCCTCCCATCAAGCATTAGGGGAATTGCCAATAAGCCCCTGGCTGCCTTCAAGAGAGAGCTGGACAGATACCTAAAGTCAGTGCCGGATCAGCCGGGCTGTGGTTGGTACGTCGGACTGCGTGCGGCCAGCAGTAACAGCCTAGTTGATCAGGCCCTGATCCATCGGGAGGCCTGGTCATGGACCGGGCCGCGGGGGCGTTGATCCCCGGAATAACCTCCAGGTAACCTCCAGGTAACGTTTCGCTCTCCGGGAGCGTTATCAAGCCATTGCTCCCGGAGAGTGAAACGTTGCCACAATAAAATATCACATTAGTTGCACTTGTGTCCTTTTACTTTACATATTGTCGGTAATTCTACCAACTTTATTACTATCAGAACACTGCTGGAACAAGTGTAGAAGCCTTCAAGAGGAAACTCGACAAATACCCCCAAATGCCAGATCAACCAGGCTATAATGGATATGTGGGCCAGCGATCCTCCAGCAGCAACAACCTGGTTGACCAAGCAAACGCTAGACGAGCCTGACCGAGGGCCGGGCTGCGAGAATGGGAACAACTCGCGAACCCCATCAGGTGTTATGTTAATCACGTGTTTGACAGTGTCAACACGGGACCACGTGACTAGCGGCCAGTATAAACAATGATTACAAATCAGACTTAATGTTAGCTGCGTCTGAAGCTTTTAAGTTGGTATGAATATAATTAGAATTCATAATACCCTGGCTGGAACGGTTCACCAGTAACTCGCACTTAGGAACTTTCTGACAACGTTTATGTCCATCCTGAAGCTTGACACTGGTCTAAGATGGACCGAAACGTCGTCATAAAGTTCACTACTAAGTTCAACGGTTCTGGTGAGATGTGTGACTTGGTTCACTCACAGACTGAGTGCCGCTTTTGCCGACGCCGCCGTCGCCGCCGCCGCTGCTGCCGCCGCCGCCGTCGCCGCCGCCGCTGCTGCCGCCGCCGCCGCCGCCGCCGCCATGTAAACACCACCGTCCACACAAAATTTTAAATTCAAACTGTTATTGCCCACCTCTCGCAGTTCAGCGTATGCACCACAACCCGGTTGATCAGGAAATGTTGTGAGGAATGTGTCGAGTTCTCTCTGGAAGACAGCTGCTGGTGGTGTGTTGATGTCTCTTATATGGTGGGAAAGTGCTGAAGAGCGGCGCTCCTTCAACATTCATTCATTGATACTCATCGTTTCTCTGCTTTGTATTGTAGGTATCCTTCAGCGTCTACCAGGTCTCTCTGTGTTCGTAAGTAGTAATTTCGCTGTGCAGGTTTGGGACCAATGCTTCCAGTATCTTCCAAGTGTAGATTATAATGTATCTTTGTGGCCTACGTTCTAAGGGGTGCCGTTCTAGGAAATTTAAGCAATCCAAGTAATTTCGGTGCTTTAAGGTGCTTGTATAAGCTGTGAACGTTCTCTGTATATTCTCCAGCTCAGCAGTTTGGCTTGCCATGGACGGATGTAATTAATACTTAGCAATACTCCAGTTTAGAGAGAACTAGCGTCCGGTTGAGTCATCGGCTTGGCATCCCTTGTTGGTATAATTTTACAAAAACAATTAAACTTTGCCGCAGTTAGATCAAAATTATACTTAGTAAAGGTGATACTGAAGGTTATCTCCCAGTAGCCAAGGATGGACATTACCAGTGTCCTGTCAGCAATTTGGGTTTAATGTACCGTCATGGTGGTAAGATAACAGGACGCGTAGTATCATCACTCGCAGGATGAGTGGAACTGTTCACTTCTGTTATTATGGTGGTATTATCACTGGGTGGCACGAGAAAGAGTAGTAGTAGTAGTAATATGGGGATAGGGGTGGGGTGGGGGTTGTAGTGGGGATGGAGGGGTGAGAGGGATAGGTGGGGACGAAGGGGAAAGGAGGATGGGGTATTGGGAAGAAAGAGAGAAGTCGCAGGAGTCCCGGGGATGCTACAACCAGTATCATCCACATCGCAGCTGAGGGAGATGGAGTCAGCAGTCCACGGTCATCAAAGCTACCGCGTGCACGCCCCCACCTCACTCACCCCCACCTCACCCTTCCCCTCCCTCCTTTCCCCCTCTTCCCTCTCCCTACACACACGCACACATACATGGTTACACACAGGATCATACACACAAGGAAGCACTACTGCTACTACCCACCTTACCGTGATGCTGTCAGCAGCCAGGAGGACACTGCTGTTACCTCAAGCTCTTATGGCAAGGTCATTCCTGCACACTGCCTGGGTGACGCACGACCCACATATCTTCCCTCAGTGTTAATAATTTCATCACGTCGTTATGGGTAATTCTTTATCCTTTATTTACATATTGTCGAAAGATCGTTTCCCATTAATACCGTATATACGGAATTTAGTAGAACAAAATGTGCTCAATGTGTTAGGTTGTGTTGCAGTGTTGGTAGATTGTGTTGATGTATGTGTTGCAGTGTTGGTAGATTTTGTTGATGTATGTGTTGCAGTGTTGGTAGATTGTGTTGATGTATGTGTTGCAGTGTTGGTAGATTGTGTTGATGTATGTGTTGCAGTGTTGGTAGATTGTGTTGATGTATGTGTTGCAGTGTTGGTAGATTGTGTTGATGTATGTGTTGCAGTGTTGGTAGATTGTGTTGATGTATGTGTTGCAGTGTTGGTAGATTGTGTTGATGTATGTGTTGCAGTGTTGGTAGATTGTGTTGACGTATGTGTTGCAGTGATGTCTGTGAGTGTTATCACACTACACACATCACACTGCACACATCACATTACACACATCACACTGCACACATCACACTGCACACATCACACTGCACACTACACACATCACACTGCACACTACACACATCACACTGCACACTACACACATCACACTGCACACTACACACATCACAGTGCACACTGCACATATCACATTACACACATCACATTACACACATCACACTACACACATCACACTGCACACATCACACTGCACACTACACACATCACACCACACACATACTATACACATCACATTACACACATCACATTACACACACACCACACATCACACTACACACATCACATTACACACATCACACTACACACATCACACTACACACATCACACTACACACATCACATTACACACATCACACTACACACATCACACCACACACATCATACTACACACATCACACTACACACATCACACTACACACATCACATTACACACATCACATTACACACATCACATTACGCACATTACATTACACACATCACACTACACACATCACATTGCACACATCACATTACGCACATCACATTACACACATCACATTACACACATCACACTGCACACATCACACTACACACATCACATTACACACATCACATTACACACATCACACTACACACATCACACTGCGCACATCACATTACGCACATCACACTGCACACATCACATTACGCACATCACATTACACACATCACATTACACACATCACACTACACACATCACATTACACACATCACATTACACACATCACACTACACACATCACATTGCACACATCACATTACGCACATCACACTGCACACATCACATTACACACATCACACTGCACACATCACACTACACACATCACATTACACACATCACATTACACACATCACACTCCACACATCACACTACACACATCACATTACACACATCACACTCCACACATCACACTACACACATCACATTACACACATCACACTCCACACATCACATTACACACATCACATTACACACATCACACTCCACACATCACATTACACACATCACATTACACACATCACACTACACACATCACAGCACGCACACACACACACACACACACACACACACACACACACACACACACACACACACACACACACACACACACACACACACACACACGGGGCCAGGAACTATGTATCGACCCCTGCAACTATGATATGGCCTTGGATGCACTGGAAGAAAATCAGTATGCAGATGTAATATACACAGACTTTGCAAAAGCATTTGACAAATGCGATCATGGCGTAATAGCCCATAAAATACGTGCTAAAGGAATAACTGGGAAAGTGGGGAGATGGATCTTCAACTTCCTAACAAATCGAACACAAAGAGTAGTGGTCAACAGAGTTAAATCGGAGGCTGCCATAGTGAAGAGCTCTGTTCCACAAGGCACAGTACTCGCCCCCATCTTATTCCTCATCCTCATATCAGACATAAACAGAGATATACACCACAGCACCGTATCATCCTTTGCGGATGATACTAGGATCTGCATGAGGCTGTCATCTGCTGAGGACGCGGTTAACCTCCAAGAAGATATAAACAAAGTTTTCCAGTGGGCAACGGTAAACAATATGATGTTCAATGAGGACAAATTCCAACTACTCCGTTATGGAAAACTGGAGGAGATAATAACTAGAACAGAGTATACTACTGACTCTGGCCATACAATAGAGCGGAAAAATAATGTAAGGGACCTGGGAGTAGTAATGTCTGAGGACCTCACTTTCAAGGATCACAACAGTGCCACGATCGCACGTGCAAAGAAAATGACAGGATGGATAATGAGAACGTTCAAAACGAGAGATGCCAAACCAATGATGATCCTTTTCAAATCACTTGTTCTCTCTAGGCTGGAATACTGCTGTACATTAACATCTCCATTCAAAGCAGGTGAAATTGCAGATCTGGAGAGTGTACAGAGATCCTTTACTGCACGTATAAGTTCTGTCAAGCACCTTAACTACTGGGAACGCTTGGAAGCACTTGACTTGTACTCGTTGGAACGCAGGAGGGAGAGATATATCATAATCTACACTTGGAAAATCCTGGAAGGAATGGTCCCAAATCTGCACACAGAAATCACTCCCTTCGAAAGTAAAAGACTGGACAGGCGATGCAAAATGCCCCCAATTAAAAGTAGGGGCGCCATTGGTACACTAAGGGAAAAGACCATAAGTGTCCGGGGCCCAAGACTGTTCAACAGCCTCCCATCAAGCATTAGGGGAATTGCCAATAAACCCCTGGCTGCCTTCAAGAGAGAGCTGGACAGATACATAAAGTCAGTGCCGGATCAGCCGGGCTGTGGCTCGTACGTTGGACTGCGTGCGGCCAGCAGTAGGATCCTAGTTGATCAGGCCCTGATCCATCGGGAGGCCTGGTCATGGACAGGGCCGCGGGGGCGTTGATCCCCGGAATAACCTCCAGGTAACCACAAATAGGTGAGTACACACCACACCACACCTCTCCACATCACGCCGCACTCTGCACATCACTAAGCACACACTGCACACCACTAAGTACACACTGCACACCACTAAACACACTCTGCACACCACTCAACACTCTACACACCACTAAACACAATCTGCACACCACTAAACACACACTGCACACCACTAAACACACTCTGCACACCACTGAACACACACTGCACACCACTAAACACACTCTACACACCACTAAACACATTCGGCACACCACTAAACACTACACACCACTAAACACACTCTTCACACCACTAAACACACACTGCACACCACTAAACACACTTCACACCACTAAACACACACTACACACCACTAAACACACACTGCACACCGCTAAACACACTCTACACACCACTAAACACACACTGCACACCACTAAACACACTTCACACCACTAAACACATTCTAAACACCACTAAACACATTCTAAACACCACTAAACACACACTGCAAACCACTAAACACACTTCACACCACTAAACACACTCTACACACCACTAAACACACACTGCACACCACTAAACACACTCTACACACAACTAAACACACTCTACACACCACTAAACACTCTACACACCACTAAACACACTCTACACACCACTAAACACACACTGCACACCACTAAACACACACTGCACACCACTAAACACACTTCACACCACTAAACACACTCTGCACACCACTAAACACACTCTACACACCACTAAACATACACTGCAAACCACTAAACACACACTGCACACCACTAAACACTTCGCACCACTAAACACTTCGCACCACTAAACACACTCTACACACCACTAAACACTCTACACACCACTAAACACACTCTACACACCACTAAACACACCCTACACTCCACTAAACACACTCTACACACCACTAAACACATTCTACACACCACTAAACACACTGTACACACCACTAAACACACTCTTCACACCACTAAACACACTCTACACACCACTAAACACATTCTACACACCACTAAACACACTTCACACCACTAAACACACTCTACACACCACTAAACACACTCTACACACCACTAAACACACTCTACACACCACTAAACATACACTGCAAACCACTAAACACACTCTACACACCACTAAACACACTTTACACACCACTAAACACACTCTACACACCACTAAACACACTCTACACACCACTGAACACACTTTACACACCACTAAACACATTCTACACACAACTAAACACACTCTTCACACCACTAAACACACTCTTCACACCACTAAACACACTGTACACACCACTAAACACACACTACACACCACTAAACACACTGTACACACCACTAAACACACTGTACACACCACTAAACACACACTACACACCACTAAACACACTCTACACACCACTAAACACACTCTTCACACCACTAAACACACTGTACACACCACTAAACACACTCTACACACCACTAAACACTCTACACACCACTAAACACACTCTACACACCACTAAACACACTCTACACACCACTAAACACACACTGCACACCACTAAACACACTTCACACCACTAAACACACTCTTCACACCACTAAACACACTCTACACGCCACTGAACACTACACACCACTTAACACACACTGCACACCACTAAACACACTTCACACCACTAAACACACTTCACACCACTAAACACACTCTACACACCACTGAACACACTCTACACACCACTAAACACAATCTACACACCACTAAACACACTCTACACACCACTAAACACACTCTTCACTCCACTAAACACACACTGCACACCACTAAACACACTTCACACCACTAAACACACTCTTCACACCACTAAACACACTCTACACACCACTGAACACACTCTACACACCACTAAACACATTCTACACACCACTAAACACATTCTACACACCACTAAACACACTCTACACACCACTAAACACACTTTACACACCACTAAACACTCTACACACCACTGAACACACTCTAAACACCACTAAACACATTCTACACACCACTAAACACATTCTACACACCACTAAACACACTCTACACACCACTAAACACACACTACACACCACTAAACACACACTACACACCACTAAACACACTCTACACACCACTAAACACACTCTTCACACCACTAAACACACTCTACACACCACTAAACACATTCTACACACCACTAAACACACTCTACACACCACTAAACACACTCTACACACCACTAAACACACTCTTCACACCACTCATGTTTTATCATGCTTAGCACCACACTTCACTCTAGGCTGCTATTCTGAAACACAATGATGACAAATAAAAGAGGCCGGTGAGACATTCTAGTGTTTATTACAAATTATATAACTTGATGTTGGAACGTTGACAGGAGCCTGTGTTTCCCCTCTCTCCTAATATTATGTTTATTTTTCCCTATAATCTACCCTGTCCATAATTACTATCGTATTTGCTTTGTCTGCTTTCGTAAGGCGAAGTCTGGGATCTTTCCTTTATTAACATACACGGAATAGAATTTTTTTCATGGATAGGCAGCAGGGAGTTTGCATAAATGGGGAGAAATCAGAGTGGGACAGCGTCACGAGCGGTGTTCCACAAGGGTCAGTGTTGGGCCTCTTGTTGTTCACAATCTACGTAAACGATATAGAGGGAATAAATAACGATATAAGTAAGTTTGCCGATGGCATCAAAATAGGCCGACAAATTCATTCTGGCAGGACATTAGAGCACTCCAAGAAGATTTGAATAGGCTGATGCAGTGATCGGAGAATTGGCAGATGCAGTTTAATATAGACAAATGCAAGTTTCTAAACACTGGACAAGAAAATAACCATGCCACATATAAAGTAAATAATGTAGTCTTGTAATAAAGTTGGTAGAATTACCGACAATATGTAAAGTAAAAGGACACAAGTGCAACTAATGTGACATTTATTGTGGCAACGTTTCGCTCTCCAGGAGCTTTATCAAGCCATTACAAACAATACATGGACACAGAGGGTATATAAAGGCTCAGAGTGAGGTGCAATACTAGTGATGTACCATTTCGATGTTCACTAGTGGTAGTAGTAGTAGTGACAAACGTAATTGCTCTATCAGATTGTATTACTTTTGTCACTACTACTACTACTACTACTACCACTAGGGAACATCGAAATGGTACCTCACTAGTATTGCACCTCACTCTGAGCCTTTATATACCCTCTGTGTCCATGTATTGTTTGTAATGGCTTGATAAAGCTCCTGGAGAGCGAAACGTTGCCACAATAAAATGTCACATTAGTTGCACTTGTGTCCTTTTACTTTAAATGTAGATCTTAACATTACTGTTTGCGACAAGGATTTGGGAGTTCATTAGTACATTATGTGTTGGCAGTAAAGCTAACAAAATCCTTGGCTTCATATCAAGAAGCATAAATAATAGGAGTCCTCAGGTTGTTCTTCAACTCTATACATCCTTGGTTAGACCTCATTTAGACTATGCTGCACAGTTCTGGTCACAGTATTACAGAATGGATATAAATGCTCTGGAAAACGTACAAAGGAGGATGAGAAAGTTGATCCCATGTATCAGAAATCTTCCTTATGAGGATAGACTAAGGGCCCTGAATCTGCACTCTCTAGAAAGACGTAGAATTACTTGACGTGCTGTTGGAGTGTGAGCAAAGTAACATTTATGAAGGGGTTCAGGGAAACCGGCAGGCCGGACTTGAGTCCTGGAGATGGGAAGTACAGTGCCTGCACTCTGAAGGAGGGGTGTTAATGTTGCAGTTTAAAAACTGTAGTGTAAAGCACCCTTCTGGCAAGACAGTGATGGAGTGAATGATGGTGAAAGTTTTTCTTTTTCGGGCCACCCTGCCTTGGTGGGAATCGGCCAGTGTGATAATAAAAAAAAATGATTGAGGTGTATAAATGGAAAACAGGAATAAATAAAGGGGATGTAAATAGCGCGCTAAAAATATATAGACAAGACAGTACTCGCAGCAATGGTTTTAAGTTGGAAAAATTCAGATTCAGGAAGGATATAGGAAAGCACTGGTTTGGTAATAGAGTTGTGGATGAGTGGAACAAACTCCTGAGTACCGTCATAGAAGCTAAGACGTTGTGTAGTTTTAAAAATAGGTTAGATAAATACATGAGTGGGTGTGGGTGGGTGTGAGTTGGACCTGACTAGCTTGTGCTACTGGGTCTGATGCCGTGCTCCTTCCTAAGGTAAATGTGACCTGATGACTAAGTTGGGTGATTAGGTTAAGCCGGTAGAAGAGGACCTGTCTCGCATGGGCCAGTAGGCCTGCTGCAGTGTTCCTTCTTTCTTCTTATGTAACTTAACAAATCTTTGAGTACTGTGTTGCAAAGGTCTGAGCTTCGCTTCCTGTTGTTTCACCAAGGTCACTGACATGCTTCCTGTTGTTTCACCAAGGTCACAGACATGCTTCCTGTTGTTTCACCAAGGTCACTGACATGCTTCCTGTTGTTTCACCAAGGTCACTGACATGCTTCCTGTTGTTTCACCAAGGTCACAGACATGCTTCCTGTTGTTTCACCAAGGTCACTGACATGCTTCCTGTTGTTTCACCAAGGTCACAGACATGCTTCCTGTTGTTTCACCAAGGTCACTGACATGCTTCCTGTTGTTTCACCAAGGTCACTGACATGCTTCCTGTTGTTTCACCAAGGTCACAGACATGCTTCCTGTTGTTTCACCAAGGTCACTGACATGCTTCCTGTTGTTTCACCAAGGTCACTGACATGCTTCCTGTTGTTTCACCAAGGTCACTGACATGCTTCCTGTTGTTTCACCAAGGTCACTGACATGCTTCCTGTTGTTTCACCAAGGTCACTGACATGCTTCCTGTTGTTTCACCAAGGTCACTGACATGCTTCCTGTTGTTTCACCAAGGTCACTGACATGCTTCCTGTTGTTTCACCAAGGTCACTGACATGCTTCCTGTTGTTTCACCAAGGTCACAGACATGCTTCCTGTTGTTTCACCAAGGTCACTGACATGCTTCCTGTTGTTTCACCAAGGTCACAGACATGCTTCCTGTTGTTTCACCAAAGTCACTGACATGCTTCCTGTTGTTTCACCAAGGTCACAGACATGCTTCCTGTTGTTTCACCAAGGTCACTGACATGCTTCCTGTTGTTTCACCAAGGTCACAGACATGCTTCCTGTTGTTTCACCAAGGTCACAGACATGCTTTCTGTTGTTTCACCAAGGTCACAGACCTGCTTCCTGTTGTTTCACCAAGGTCACAGACATGCTTCCTGTTGTTTCACCAAGGTCACTGACATGCTTCCTGTTGTTTCACCAAGGTCACAGACATGCTTCCTGTTGTTTCACCAAGGTCACTGACATGCTTCCTGTTGTTTCACCAAGGTCACAGACATGCTTCCTGTTGTTTCACCAAGGTCACTGACATGATTCCTGTTGTTTCACCAAGGTCACAGACATGCTTCCTGTTGTTTCACCAAGGTCACAGACATGCTTTCTGTTGTTTCACCAAGGTCACAGACATGCTTCCTGTTGTTTCACCAAGGTCACAGACATGCTTCCTGTTGTTTCACCAAGGTCACAGACATGCTTCCTGTTGTTTCACCAAGGTCACAGACATGCTTCCTGTTGTTTCACCAAGGTCACAGACATGCTTTCTGTTGTTTCACCAAGGTCACAGACATGCTTCCTGTTGTTTCACCAAGGTCACAGACATGCTTTCTGTTGTTTCACCAAGGTCACAGACATGCTTTCTGTTGTTTCACCAAGGTCACAGACATGCTTCCTGTTGTTTCACCAAGGTCACTGACATGCTTCCTGTTGTTTCACCAAGGTCACTGACATGCTTCCTGTTGTTTCACCAAGGTCACTGTTGACATGCTTTCTGTTGTTTCACCAAGGTCACAGACATGCTTCCTGTTGTTTCACCAAGGTCACAGACATGCTTTCTGTTGTTTCACCAAGGTCACAGACATGCTTTCTGTTGTTTCACCAAGGTCACTGACATGCTTTCTGTTGTTTCACCAAGGTCACAGACATGCTTGCTGTTATTTCACCAAGGTCACAGACATGCTTCCTGTTGTTTCACCAAGGTCACAGACATGCTTTCTGTTGTTTCAAGGTCACTGACATGCTTTCTGTTGTTTCACCAAGGTCACAGACATGCTTCCTGTTGTTTCACCAAGGTCACAGACATGCTTTCTGTTGTTTCACCAAGGTCACACATGCTTTCTGTTGTTTCACCAAGGTCACTGACATGCTTCCTGTTGTTTCACCAAGGTCACAGACATGCTTTCTGTTGTTTCACCAAGGTCACAGACATGCTTCCTGTTGTTTCACCAAGGTCACAGACATGCTTTCTGTTGTTTGTCACCAAGGTCACAGACATGCTTTCTGTTGTTTCACCAAGGTCACAGACATGCTTTCTGTTGTTTCACCAAGGTCACAGACATGCTTCCTGTTGTTTCACCAAGGTCACAGACATGCTTTCTGTTTCACCAAGGTCACAGACATGCTTTCTGTTGTTTCACCAAGGTCACAGACATGCTTCCTGTTGTTTCACCAAGGTCACTGACATGCTTCCTGTTGTTTCACCAAGGTCACTGACATGCTTCCTGTTGTTTCACCAAGGTCACTGACATGCTTCCTGTTGTTTCACCAAGGTCACTGACATGCTTCCTGTTGTTTCACCAAGGTCACTGACATGCTTCCTGTTGTTTCACCAAGGTCACTGACATGCTTCCTGTTGTTTCACCAAGGTCACTGACATGCTTCCTGTTGTTTCACCAAGGTCACAGACATGCTTCCTGTTGTTTCACCAAGGTCACTGACATGCTTCCTGTTGTTTCACCAAGGTCACTCACATGCTTCCTGTTGTTTCACCAAGGTCACAGACCTGCTTCCTGTTGTTTCACCAAGGTCACTGACATGCTTCCTGTTGTTTCACCAAGGTCACTGACATGCTTCCTGTTTTTTCACCAAGGTCACAGACATGCTTCCTGTTGTTTCACCAAGGTCACAGACCTGCTTCCTGTTGTTTCACCAAGGTCACAGACATGCTTCCTGTTGTTTCACCAAGGTCACTGACATGCTTCCTGTTGTTTCACCAAGGTCACAGACATGCTTCCTGTTGTTTCACCAAGGTCACAGACATGCTTCCTGTTGTTTCACCAAGGTCACAGACATGCTTTCTGTTGTTTCACCAAGGTCACAGACATGCTTTCTGTTGTTTCACCAAGGTCACTGACATGCTTCCTGTTGTTTCACCAAGGTCACAGACATGCTTTCTGTTGTTTCACCAAGGTCACAGACATGCTTCCTGTTTCACCAAGGTCACAGACATGCTTTCTGTTGTTTCACCAAGGTCACTGACATGCTTCCTGTTGTTTCACCAAGGTCACAGACATGCTTTCTGTTGTTTCACCAAGGTCACAGACATGCTACCTGTTGTTTCACCAAGGTCACAGACATGCTTTCTGTTGTTTCACCAAGGTCACAGACATGCTTTCTGTTGTTTCACCAAGGTCACAGACATGCTTCCTGTTGTTTCACCAAGGTCACTGACATGCTTCCTGTTGTTTCACCAAGGTCACTGACATGCTTCCTGTTGTTTCACCAAGGTCACTGACATGCTTCCTGTTGTTTCACCAAGGTCACTGACATGCTTCCTGTTGTTTCACCAAGGTCACTGACATGCTTCCTGTTGTTTCACCAAGGTCACTGACATGCTTCCTGTTGTTTCACCAAGGTCACAGACATGCTTCCTGTTGTTTCACCAAGGTCACTGACATGCTTCCTGTTGTTTCACCAAGGTCACTGACATGCTTCCTGTTGTTTCACCAAGGTCACAGACCTGCTTCCTGTTGTTTCACCAAGGTCACTGACATGCTTCCTGTTGTTTCACCAAGGTCACTGACATGCTTCCTGTTGTTTCACCAAGGTCACTGACATGCTTCCTGTTTTTTCACCAAGGTCACAGACATGCTTCCTGTTGTTTCACCAAGGTCACAGACCTGCTTCCTGTTGTTTCACCAAGGTCACAGACATGCTTCCTGTTGTTTCACCAAGGTCACTGACATGCTTCCTGTTGTTTGACCAAGGTCACAGACATGCTTCCTGTTGTTTCACCAAGGTCACAGACATGCTTCCTGTTGTTTCACCAAGGTCACTGACATGCTTCCTGTTGTTTCACCAAGGTCACAGACATGCTTCCTGTTGTTTCACCAAGGTCACAGACATGCTTCATGTTGTTTCACCAAGGTCACTGACATGCTTCCTGTTGTTTCACCAAGGTCACTGACATGCTTCCTGTTGTTTCACCAAGGTCACTGACATGCTTTCTGTTGTTTCACCAAGGTCACAGACATGCTTCCTGTTGTTTCACCAAGGTCACAGACATGCTTTCTGTTGTTTCACCAAGGTCACAGACATGCTTTCTGTTGTTTCACCAAGGTCACTGACATGCTTCCTGTTGTTTCACCAAGGTCACAGACATGCTTTCTGTTGTTTCACCAAGGTCACAGACATGCTTCCTGTTGTTTCACCAAGGTCACAGACATGCTTTCTGTTGTTTCACCAAGGTCACTGACATGCTTCCTGTTGTTTCACCAAGGTCACAGACATGCTTTCTGTTGTTTCACCAAGATCACAGACATGCTTCCTGTTGTTTCACCAAGGTCACAGACATGCTTTCTGTTATTTCACCAAGGTCACAGACATGCTTTCTGTTGTTTCACCAAGGTCACAGACATGCTTCCTGTTGTTTCACCAAGGTCACTGACATGCTTCCTGTTGTTTCACCAAGGTCACTGACATGCTTCCTGTTGTTTCACCAAGGTCACTGACATGCTTCCTGTTGTTTCACCAAGGTCACTGACATGCTTCCTGTTGTTTCACCAAGGTCACTGACATGCTTCCTGTTGTTTCACCAAGGTCACTGACATGCTTCCTGTTGTTTCACCAAGGTCACTGACATGCTTCCTGTTGTTTCACCAAGGTCACAGACATGCTTCCTGTTGTTTCACCAAGGTCACTGACATGCTTCCTGTTGTTTCACCAAGGTCACTGACATGCTTCCTGTTGTTTCACCAAGGTCACAGACCTGCTTCCTGTTGTTTCACCAAGGTCACTGACATGCTTCCTGTTGTTTCACCAAGGTCACTGACATGCTTCCTGTTTTTTCACCAAGGTCACAGACATGCTTCCTGTTGTTTCACCAAGGTCACAGACCTGCTTCCTGTTGTTTCACCAAGGTCACAGACATGCTTCCTGTTGTTTCACCAAGGTCACTGACATGCTTCCTGTTGTTTCACCAAGGTCACAGACATGCTTCCTGTTGTTTCACCAAGGTCACAGACATGCTTCCTGTTGTTTCACCAAGGTCACAGACATGCTTTCTGATGTTTCACCAAGGTCACAGACATGCTTTCTGTTGTTTCACCAAGGTCACTGACATGCTTCCTGTTGTTTCACCAAGGTCACAGACATGCTTTCTGTTGTTTCACCAAGGTCACAGACATGCTTCCTGTTGTTTCACCAAGGTCACAGACATGCTTTCTGTTGTTTCACCAAGGTCACTGACATGCTTCCTGTTGTTTCACGAAGGTCACAGACATGCTTTCTGTTGTTTCACCAAGGTCACAGACATGCTTCCTGTTGTTTCACCAAGGTCACAGACATGCTTTCTGTTATTTCACCAAGGTCACAGACATGCTTTCTGTTGTTTCACCAAGGTCACAGACATGCTTCCTGTTGTTTCACCAAGGTCACTGACATGCTTCCTGTTGTTTCACCAAGGTCACTGACATGCTTCCTGTTGTTTCACCAAGGTCACTGACATGCTTCCTGTTGTTTCACCAAGGTCACTGACATGCTTCCTGTTGTTTCACCAAGGTCACTGACATGCTTCCTGTTGTTTCACCAAGGTCACTGACATGCTTCCTGTTGTTTCACCAAGGTCACTGACATGCTTCCTGTTGTTTCACCAAGGTCACAGACATGCTTCCTGTTGTTTCACCAAGGTCACTGACATGCTTCCTGTTGTTTCACCAATGTCACTGACATGCTTCCTGTTGTTTCACCAAGGTCACAGACCTGCTTCCTGTTGTTTCACCAAGGTCACTGACATGCTTCCTGTTGTTTCACCAAGGTCACTGACATGCTTCCTGTTTTTTCACCAAGGTCACAGACATGCTTCCTGTTGTTTCACCAAGGTCACAGACCTGCTTCCTGTTGTTTCACCAAGGTCACAGACATGCTTCCTGTTGTTTCACCAAGGTCACTGACATGCTTCCTGTTGTTTCACCAAGGTCACAGACATGCTTCCTGTTGTTTCACCAAGGTCACAGACATGCTTCCTGTTGTTTCACCAAGGTCACTGACATGCTTCCTGTTGTTTCACCAAGGTCACAGACATGCTTCCTTTTTTGTTTCACCAAGGTCACAGACATGCTTCCTGTTGTTTCACCAAGGTCACTGACATGCTTCCTGTTGTTTCACCAAGGTCACAGACATGCTTCCTGTTGTTTCACCAAGGTCACAGACATGCTTCCTGTTGTTTCACCAAGGTCACAGACATGCTTCCTGTTGTTTCACCAAGGTCACTGACATGCTTCCTGTTGTTTCACCAAGGTCACAGACATGCTTCCTGTTGTTTCACCAAGGTCACAGACCTGCTTCCTGTTGTTTCACCAAGGTCACTGACATGCTTCCTGTTGTTTCACCAAGGTCACAGACCTGCTTCCTGTTGTTTCACCAAGGTCACTGACATGCTTCCTGTTGTTTCACCAAGGTCACAGACATGCTTCCTGTTGTTTCACCAAGGTCACAGACCTGCTTCCTGTTGTTTCACCAAGGTCACTGACATGCTTCCTGTTGTTTCACCAAGGTCACAGACATGCTTCCTGTTGTTTCACCAAGGTCACAGACCTGCTTCCTGTTGTTTCACCAAGGTCACTGACATGCTTCCTGTTGTTTCACCAAGGTCACTGACATGCTTCCTGTTGTTTCACCAAGGTCACAGACATGCTTCCTGTTGTTTCACCAAGGTCACTGACATGCTTCCTGTTGTTTCACCAAAGTCACTGACATGCTTCCTGTTGTTTCACCAAGGTCACTGACATGCTTCCTGTTGTTTCACCAAGGTCACTGACATGCTTCCCGTTGTTTCACCAAAGTCACTGACATGCTTCCCGTTGTTTCACCAAAGTCACTGACATGCTTCCCGTTGTTTCACCAAGGTCACTGACATGCTTCCTGTTGTTTCACCAAGGTCACTGACATGCTTCCCGTTGTTTCGTTCACTTACGTCTGTGAATCTGTGATGTTCATTTTATACAAAGTCTGCAGCTGGGAATGCGTTTTTGGTTCGTTTTTCAAGTCTCCCGGGACTGCAAGGTGTCAGCTGCATGATAAACGAGGCATCAAGGTCACGGGCGACTTCTATTTTAAGGAGAAAATTCAGGTAGGGGCACCGAGGAGCCTAGGCAGGCTTAATTATTTCCTTCCTCTTCTTTGTTGTACTGTACACCTATCTCTCTTTTAAGATTTTTTTTTTTTGTTTTACTTACTTGTTGATGTGGGTGGAGAAGGTGAGTGACCAAGCTGAGCATGTCAGTGTTGACGTGCTGGAGAAGGTGAGTGATCAAGCTGAGCATGTCAGTGTTGACGTGCTGGAGAAGGTGAGTGACCAAGCTGAGCATGTCAGTGTTGACGTGCTGGAGAAGGTGAGTGACCAAGCTGAGCATGTCAGTGTTGACGTGCTGGAGAAGGTGAGTGACCAAGCTGAGCATGTCAGTGTTGACGTGCTGTGGAAATATAAACACAAATGCAGTATAATGTGATCCTTTATTGACTACGTTTCGCCCACACAGTGGGCTTTTTCAAGTCACAAACAGAACTACCTGGGGTGGAAGGAACGCGAGTATATATAGTCAGGTTCAGAATGCTGAGGTCAGGTGGAGAATGCTGCATCTGATGATGTACCGAGTGGGTACATCGTCCAGTCATCTGTGACTGGACGCAACTGTGTGTCCTTCTCTCGTTTGTGTGTGTGTGTGCGTACCTAGTTGTATCTGGGAGGGTTGAGCCACAGTTGTGTACTCACCAGTCTGATTAACTAGGCAAGCCCCATGCAAACAACCCCATCCTTTGTGATGGTATATTTGAGGGTAAACCATTCCCTGTGATGGAATATATCAGGGTAAACTATCCCCTGTGATGGAATATATCAGGGTAAACTATCCCCTGTGATGGAATATGGCATGGAAACCCATCCTGTATGGTGGAATATGACAGGTAAACCATCCTGTATGGTAGAATATGACATATAAACCATCCTGTATGGTAGAATATGACATATAAACCATCCTGTATGGTAGAATATGACAGGTAAACCATCCTGTATGGTAGAATATGACAGGTAAACCATTCTGTATGGTAGAATATGACAGGTAAACCATCCTGTATGGTAGAATATGACAGGTAAACCATCCAGTATGGTAGAATATGACAGGTAAACCATCCTGTATGGTGGAATATGACAGGTAAACCATCCTGTATGGTGGAATATGACAGGTAAACCATCCTGTATGGTAGAATATGACAGGTAAACCATCTTTTCTTTAATCTTCAGTCTTACCCTCCCCTCACACACTCTTACTTCCCCTCACACACTCTTACTTCCCCTCACACTCTTACTTCCCCTCACACACTCTTACTTCCCCTCACACACTCTTACTTCCCCTCACACACTCTTACTTCCCCTCACACACTCTTACTTCCCCTCACACACTCTTACCCCTCACACACTCTTACTTCCCCTCACACACTCTTACTTCCCCTCACACACTCTTACTTCCCCTCACACACTCTTACTTCCCCTCACACACTCTTACTTCCCCTCGCACACTCTTACTTCCCCTCACACACTCTTACTTCCCCTCACACACTCTTACTTCCCCTCACACACTCTTACTTCCCCTCACACACTCTTACTTCCCCTCACACACTCTTACTTCCCCTCACACACTCTTACTTCCCCTCACACACTCTTACTTCCCCTCACACACTCTTACTTCCCCTCACACACTCTTACTTCCCCTCACACACTCTTACTTCCCCTCACACACTCTTACTTCCCCTCACACACTCTTACTTCCCCTCACACACTCTTACCCTCCCCTCACACACTCTTACTTCCCCTCACACACTCTTACTTCCCCTCACACACTCTTACTTCCCCTCACACACTCTTACTTCCCCTCACACACTCTTACTTCCCCTCACACACTCTTACTTCCCCTCACACACTCTTACTTCCCCTCACACACTCTTACTTCCCCTCACACACTCTTACTTCCCCTCACACACTCTTACTTCCCCTCACACACTCTTACTTCCCCTCACACACTCTTACTTCCCCTCACACACTCTTACTTCCCCTCACACACTCTTACTTCCCCTCACACACTCTTACTTCCCCTCACACACTCTTACTTCCCCTCACTCTTACTTCCCCTCACACACTCTTACTTCCCCTCACTCTTACTTCCCCTCACTCTTACTTCCCCTCACACACTCTTACTTCCCCTCACACACTCTTACTTCCCCTCACACACTCTTACTTCCCCTCACACACTCTTACTTCCCCTCACACACTCTTACTTCCCCTCACACACTCTTACTTCCCCTCACACACTCTTACTTCCCCTCACACACTCTTACTTCCCTTCACACACTCTTACTTCCCCTCACACACTCTTACTTCCCCTCACACACTCTTACTTCCCCTCGCACACTCTTACTTCCCCTCACACACTCTTACTTCCCCTCACACACTCTTACTTCCCCTCACACACTCTTACTTCCCCTCACACACTCTTACTCCCCTCACACACTCTTACTTCCCCTCACACACTCTTACTTCCCCTCACACACTCTTACTTCCCCTCGCACACTCTTACTTCCCCTCACACACTCTTACTTCCCCTCACACACTCTTACTTCCCCTCACACACTCTTACTTCCCCTCACACACTCTTACTTCCCCTCACACACTCTTACTTCCCCTCACACACTCTTACTTCCCCTCACACACTCTTACTTCCCCTCACACACTCTTACTTCCCCTCACACACTCTTACTTCCCCTCACACACTCTTACTTCCCCTCACACACTCTTACTTCCCCTCACACACTCTTACTTCCCCTCACACACTCTTACTTCCCCTCACACACTCTTACTTCCCCTCACACACTCTTACTTCCCCTCACACACTCTTACTTCCCCTCGCACACTCTTACTTCCCCTCACACACTCTTACTTCCCCTCACACACTCTTACTTCCCCTCGCACACTCTTACTTCCCCTCGCACACTCTTACTTCCCCTCACACACTCTTACTTCCCCTCACACACTCTTACTTCCCCTCACACACTCTTACTTCCCCTCACACACTCTTACTTCCCCTCACACACTCTTACTTCCCCTCACACACTCTTACTTCCCCTCACACACTCTTACTTCCCCTCACACACTCTTACTTCCCCTCACACACTCTTACTTCCCCTCACACACTCTTACTTCCCTTCACACACTCTTACTTCCCTTCACACACTCTTACTTCCCCTCACACACTCTTACTTCCCCTCGCACACTCTTACTTCCCCTCACACACTCTTACTTCCCCTCACACACTCTTACTTCCCCTCGCACACTCTTACTTCCCCTCGCACACTCTTACTTCCCCTCGCACACTCTTACTCTTCCCCTCACGCACTCTTACTCACACACTTACTTCCCCTCGCACACTCTTACTTCCCCTCGCACACTCTTACTTCCCCTCACACACTCTTGCTTCACCTCACACACTCTTACTTCCCCTCACACACTCTTACTTCCCCTCACACACTCTTACTTCCCCTCACACACTCTTACTTCCCCTCACACACTCTTACTTCCCCTCACACACTCTTACTTCCCCTCACACACTCTTACTTCCCCTCACACACTCTTACTTCCCCTCACATACTCTTACTTCCCCTCACACACTCTTACTTCCCCTCACACACTCTTACTTCCCCTCACACACTCTTACTTCCCCTCACACACTCTTACTTCCCCTCACACACTCTTACTTCCCTCACACACACTCAACTTGCATCACACACACACTCAACTTCCCTCACACACACACTCAACTTCCCTCACACACACTCAACTTCCCTCACACACACTCAACTTCCCTCACACACACTCAACCTCCATCACACTCACTCAACTTCCATCACACACACTCAACTTCCTTCACACACTCAACTTCCATCACTCACACTCAACTTCCTTCACACACTCAACTTGCATCACTCACACTCAACTTCCTTCACACACTCAACTTGCATCACTCACACTTCCCGCCAAGTAATGTGTCAGTTGTCTATCTTTAGTTACACGAGACGACGACTTTATTGAGAATATTACCCGTGAGGGTTAGTGACTGGATAACCCAACACCGTCAAGCAGTGTGGCTTATGTCCAGTGGGTCCTTTTTGTTAGGATCTTCCCAGGATGACACCCACAACAGTCAAGTTACTCTCCAACAGGTGTCAGGAGACTTGCTTTTGTTGTGTTATTGGTGTCAGGTCTTCATTGATGCTATGCTCTTCACCTTTTTTTTTAACCCCAGGATGCAACCCTCGACAGTTAACTAATACCCAGGTACTTATTTACTCATTGGTGAACAGGGCAGTAGGTGTAAGGAGTGTTTATACGTTTCGATCCGCTCTGTTTCTGAACCCGGGCTTCTTGTGTTCTAACTGGTGTCAACACAGTGTGTGTTTACTTGTATCACAGAAGGTTGACTAGCGCCTTGCGTCACGGCCTCACATTTACTCCATAATGATCGCTAAATTTCTGGCCTAATGGGTTCTCTCATACTTATTCTTAAAACTGTTGAACCAATTCTTCACCCAGATCGCTTCACTTCCTGACCAGCACCAGACTGAAGAATTGCTTATTTTCATCCTTGTCAGCCAATGGTTCGGGATCACCAGCCACCAACCATAGTGCCAACTGGACGGTCATCATCCGCTTCAAGACCAGTATTAGGACGCCGTTCCTGATGAATGTTTTACAAGTAAAATCCCCTTTGTCCCCACTCCTATATTTCTCATATGTCATTCCTGTTTGTAATTACTCTCTCGAATGCATTTTCTGTACATGTTTTTGTGATGGCGGCTGTATGGTGGTGCTGCATACTCAGTAATAATCTTGATATGTGATACTGTCTGTGAATTCTTCGTCTCGTCAGCTGTGTGGCACAGTGGTACAGTGTTGGGCCCACTACATGCCAGAACCATGGTCTGAGTCCCTACCCATTCTTCTTTTAATTCATTGACAATCGTTCATTACGACTTTCCTTGAGAGTCTTGAGATACATCGAGGTACCTGAATGTAACCAGGTAGTGAAAGCTGAGTAACCTACCGGAGGTTCATACCTACCTGGAAGGTATTCCGGGGATCAACGCCCCCTCGGCCCGGTCCATGACCAGGCATCCCGGTAGATGAGGCTCTGATCAGCGAGGCTGTTACTGCTGGCCGCACGTAGTCCAACGTACGAACCACAGCCCGGCTGATCAGGTACTGACTTTTGGTATCTGTCCAGCTCCCTCTTGAAGACAACCAAGGGTCTCCTGCCAAGTCTTTTTCTTTGGTAGGGAGTGATTTTTGTGCGCCGATTAGGGACCAGTCCCTTTTGGATTTTCCAGGTGTAGATTATGATATATCTCTCTCGCCTGCACTCCAGTGAGTACAAGTCAAGCGTTCCAGGCGTTCCCAGTAGTTAAGGTGTTTGATGGAACTTACAAGTGCAGTAAAGGTTCTCTGTACATTCTCTAGATCTGCAGTTTCACTTGCCTAGAGAGAACAAGTGATTTAAAAAGGATCATCACTGGCTTAGCATCTCTTGTCTTGAATGTTCTCATTATCCATCCTATCAGTTTCCTCGCAGCTGTGATCGTGGCGCTGTTGTGGTCCTTGAAGATGAGATCCTCAGACATCACCACTCCCAGGTCCTTCACATTACTTTTCCGCTCTATTGTGTGGTTAGAGTTTGTAGTATACTCAGTTCTAGCTGCTAGTTCCTCCAGTTTGTCTTCATTGAACATCATATTGTTCTCCGTTGCTCATTGGAGAACTTGGTTACATCTTCTTGGAGATGTGCCGTGTCCTCAGTGGACACGGCAAGATATGATACATCCTGAGTAAAGACCAGGTAAATTATGTGGGGAAGACGGGGTAGAGGGGCATTCTTCGTGGTTCTTCCCCTCTCTTAGCCCTGGACGAAGGCATCCGGCTGGGTGACCAGGTATTGTTCCGCTGTTTGTTGATACTGGCGGCCAATTTGTGTGTAATGTTTGGTGAGCGGCGTTGTCTGGGATTACCCACCATCAAGAGTGGCGTCTGTGTGAGTTTTGCAAGTGGATTCTGCTACCTTACACTCTCTCCCACTATACCTCCCTTTTCCTTCTACCTCTTGGCCTCCCTCTCCAACTTAAAACGAGAGTTCAAGGGAATTGTTGAATTATTATTATTATTATTATTATTATTATTATTATTATTATTACTATTTTTATTATGTAGAGCTAAGCCCGTTAGTTATACAACTCCTGATAAATAGATGGAAACATGTTTGATCACTATGATATGGCCTTGGATGCACTGGAAGAAAATCAGTATGCAGATGTAATATACACAGACTTTGCAAAAGCATTTGACAAATGCGATCATGGCGTAATAGCCCATAAAATACGTGCTAAAAGAATAACTGGGAAAGTGGGGAGATGGATCTTCAACTTCCTAACAAATCGAACACAAAGAGTAGAGGTCAACAGAGTTAAATCGGAGGCTGCCATAGTGAAGAGCTCTGTTCCACAAGGCACAGTACTCGCCCCCATCTTATTCCTTATCCTCATATCAGACATAAACAGAGATATACACCACAGCACCGTATCATCCTTTGCGGATGATACTAGGATCTGCATGAGACTGTCATCTGCTGAGGACGCGGTTAACCTCCAAGAAGATATAAACAAAGTTTTCCAGTGGGCAACGGTAAACAATATGATGTTCAATGAGGACAAATTCCAACTACTCCGTTATGGAAAACTGGAGGAGATAATAATTAGAACAGAGTATACTACAGACTCTGGCCATACAATAGAGCGGAAAAATAACGTAAGGGACCTGGGAGTAGTAATGTCTGAGGATCTCACTTTCAAGGATCACAACAGTGCCACGATCGCACGTGCAAAGAAAATGATAGAATGGATAATGAGAACGTTCAAAACGAGAGATGCCAAACCAATGATGATCCTTTTCAAATCACTTATTCTCTCTAGGCTGGAATACTGCTGTTCATTAACATCTCCATTCAAAGCAGGTGAAATCGCAGATCTAGAGAGTGTACAGAGATCCTTTACTGCACGTATAAGTTCTGTCAAGTACCTTAACTACTGGGAACGCTTGGAAGCACTTGACTTGTACTCGTTGGAACGCAGGAGGGAGAGATATATCATAATCTACACTTGGAAAATCTTGGAAGGAATGGTCCCAAATCTGCACACAGAAATCACTCCCTACGAAAGTAAAAGACTGGGCAGGCGATGCAAAATGCCCCTAATAAAAAGTAGGGGCGCCATTGGTACACTAAGGGAAAACACCGTAAGCGTCCGGGGCCCAAGACTCTTCAACAGCCTCCCATCAAGCATTAGGGAAATTACTAATAACCCCCTGGCTGCCTTCAAGAGAGAGCTGGACAGATACCTAAAGTCAGTGCCGGATCAGCCGGGCTGTGGCTCGTACGTTGGACTGCGTGCGGCCAGCAGTAACAGCCTAGTTGATCAGGCCCTGATCCATCGGGAGGCCTGGTCATGGACCGGGCCGCGGGGGCGTTGATCCCCGGAATAACCTCCAGGTAACCAGATCCAAGGAAGGGGAGGATATCTCCAGATATGAAGTATATACCAGAACTTCCTGTTATCCCTTGTAGGATCTTATTTGTATCAATATTTTCTTCCTCGTTCTCACTTCTGACAAACACAGACATCAGTCACAACTCTCTATCATCCTTCATAGATACTCCAATATGTAGGCGAGTGTCATCCATAGTAGACACAGTGAGCTTCCAGGCTGATGTATACTAAGTCTTCCAGTGCGAGTGTTATCCATAGACACAGTGAGCTTCCAGGCTGATGTATACTAAGTCTTCCAGTGTACTACTGACAACATGATGTTTAGTGAGGATAAATTTCAGTTGCTACGTCACGGAAGGAGGAGATAAGAACAAGATAGGAGTACAAGACAAACTTAAACCACTCAATAGAACGTAAGTAAATTGTGAGAGATTTGAGAGTTATAATTTCAGTAAATCTCGCGTTTAAGGAGCACAACAGTGTTTATCCCATGACAGATTGGATAACTAGAACTTTTAAAACAAGAGATATCATACCTTTGATGAGTTCCGAGAGTTTTTCTACTTCCAGAGCCCGGCCTTGGGCCAGGCTCGTCGGGTACTTGCCTGGTCAACCAGGCTGTTGTTGCTGGTGATCCAATAATGATACTCGTCTGGTCACTTGTTCTCTCTAGGCTTGAATATTGCCGTGTACTAACGGCCTCTTTCAAGGCCAGCAAAAATTGCTGAGCTAGAGAATGTAGAGAAAATGCTCACAGTCGCATAAACTCAGTCAAACACCTAAATTACTGGGAGCACTTGAAGGCCCTGGAACTGTACTTCTTAGGACATAGGCGAGAATGGTACATTATAATCTTCACCTGCAAGATACTGGAGGGATTGGTCCCAAACCTGCACACCGAAATAGCTACATATGAACATAGGCTTGGCAGACGGTGCAGAATACTTACTATCAACAGCAGGAGAGCGACGAGTACACTGAGGGAACTCAGTAAGTGATAAGGAACCGCCACTCTTGAACGCCCTCCTTTCATGCATAAGGAATATTTTCAACAAAGCTCAAGGTGTCTTCAAGAAGGACCTGGATAGATTCCTCAAAACGGTTCCTGATCAGTCAAGTTATGCTGCATACGTTGGACTGTTGGCGGCAGAAACCAGGAGGCCTGGTCTGAAACCGGGTCGCGTGGGCGGTGACCTGTGAAAGCGACTCCAGGTAAACTCCAGGCTACCGTCCATACCATGGATGTGGGGTTGTTTGTCAGTGTGTGTGGAGTGGTGGTGGTGGTGGGCTGTTTGTCAGTGTGTGTGGAGTGGTGGTGGTGGTGGGTTGTTTGTCAGTGTGTGTGGAGTGGCGGTGGTGGTGGTGGGTTGTTTGTCAGAGTGTGTGGAGTGGTGGTGGTGGTGGGTTGTTTGTCAGTGTGTGTAGAGTGGCGGTGGTGGTGGTGGGTTGTTTGTCAGAGTGTGAGGAGTGGTGGTGGGTTGTTTGTCAGTGTGAGGAGTGGTGGTGGTGGTGGGTTGTTTGTCAGTGTGTGTGGAGTGGTCGTGGTGGGTTTGTCAGTGTGGGAGGAGTGGTGGTGGTGGGTTGTTTGTCAGTGTGAGGAGTGGTGGTGGTGGTGGGTTGTTTGTCAGTGTGTGTGGAGTGGTCGTGGTGGGTTTGTCAGTGTGGGAGGAGTGGTGGTGGTGGGTTGTTTGTCAGTGTGTGAGGAGTGGTGGTCGTGGTGGGTTGTTTGTCAGTGTGTGGAGTGGTGGTGGTGGGTTGTTTGTCAGTGTGTGAGGAGTGGTGGTAGTGGTGGTGGGTTGTCAGTGTGAGGATGGTGGTGGTGGGTTGTTTGTCAGTGTGTGGGGAGTGGTGGTGGTGGGGTGTTTGTCAGTGTGAGGAGTGGTGGTGGTGGGTTGTTTGTCAGTGTGAGGAGTGGTGGTAGTGGTGGGTTGTTTGTCAGTGTGTGAGGAGTGGTGGTGGGTTGTTTGTCAGTGTGTGGAGTGGAGGTGGTGGGTTGTTTGTCAGTGTGTGGAGTGGTGGTGGTGGGTTGTTTGTCAGTGTGTGAGGAGTGGTGGTGGTGGGTTGTCAGTGTGAGGAGTGGTGGTTGTGGGTTGTTTGTCAGTGTGTGAGGAGTGGTGGTGGTGGGTTGTTTGTCAGTGTGAGGAGTGGTGGTGGTGGGTTGTTTGTCAGTGTGAGGAGTGGTGGTAGTGGTGGGTTGTTTGTCAGTGTGTGAGGAGTGGTGGTGGTGGGTTGTTTGTCAGTGTGTGAGGAGTGGTGGTGGGTTGTTTGTCAGTGTGTGGAGTGGTGGTGGTGGGTTGTTTGTCAGTGTGTGAGGAGTGGTGATGGTGGTGGTGGGTTGTCAGTGTGAGGAGTGGTGGTGGTGGGTTGTTTGTCAGTGTGTGGAGTGGTGGTGGTGGGTTGTTTGTCAGTGTGTGAGGAGTGGTGATGGTTGTGGTGGGTTGTCAGTGTGAGGAGTGGTGGTGGTGGGTTGTTTGTCAGTGTGTGTGGAGTGGTGGGTTGTTTGTCAGAGTGTGAGGAGTGGTGGTGGTGGGTTGTTTGTCAGTGTGAGGAGTGGTGGTGGTGGTGGGTTGTTTGTCAGAGTGTGAGGAGTGGTGGTAGTGGTGGGTTGTCAGTGTGAGGAGTGGTGGTGGTGGGTTGTTTGTCAGTGTGTGTGGAGTGGTCGTGGTGGGTTGTTTGTCAGTGTGTGAGGAGTGGTGGTGGTGGGTTTGACAGTGTGTGAGGAGTGGTGGTGGTGGTGGGTTGTTTGTCAGTGTGTGGAGTTGTGGTGGTGGGTTGTTTGTCAGTGTGTGAGGAGTGGTGGTGGTGGTGGGTTGTCAGTGTGAGGAGTGGTGGTGGTGGGTTGTTTGTCAGTGTGTGAGGAGTGGTGGTGGTGGGTTGTTTGTCAGTGTGAGGAGTGGTGGTGGTGGGTTGTCAGTGTGAGGAGTGGTGGTAGTGGTGGGTTGTTTGTCAGTGTGTGAGGAGTGGTGGTTACCTGGAGCAGCAACCACCTGGTTACCTGGAGGTTATTCCGGGGATCAACGACCCCGCGGCCCGGTCCATGACCAGGCCTCCCGATGGATCAGGGCCTGATCAACTAGGCTGTTACTGCTGGCCGCACGCAGTCCAACGTACGAGCCACAGCCCGGCTGATCCGGCACTGACTTTAGGTATCTGTCCAGCTCTCTCTTGAAGGCAGCCAGGGGTTTATTGGCAATTCCCCTAATGCTTGATGGGAGGCTGTTGAACAGTTTTGGGCCCCGGACACTTATGGTGTTTTCCCTTAGTGCACCAATGGCGCCCCTACTTTCTATTGGGGGCATTTTGCATCGCCTGCCCAGTCTTTTACTTTCGTAGGGAGTGATTTCTGTGTGCAGATTTGGGACCATTCCTTCCAAGATTTTCCAAGTGTAGATTATGATATATCTCTCCCTTCTGCGTTCCAACGAGTACAAGTCAAGTGCTTCCAAGCGTTCCCAGTAGTTAAGGTGCTTGACAGAACTTATACGTGCAGTAAAGGATCTCTGTACACTCTCTAGATCTGCGATTTCACCTGCTTTGAATGGAGATGTTAATGTACAGCAGTATTCCAGCCTAGAGAGAACAAGTGATTTGAAAAGGATCATTATGGGCTTGGCATCTCTCATTTTGAAAGTTCTCATTATCCATCCTATCATTTTCTTTGCACGTGCGATCGTGGCACTGTTGTGATCCTTGAAAGTGAGATCCTCAGACATTACTACTCCCAGGTCCCTTACATTATTTTTCCGCTCTATTGTATGGCCGGAGTCAGTAGTATACTCTGTTCTTGTTATTATCTCCTCCAGTTTTCCATAACGGAGTAGTTGGAATTTGTCCTCATTGAACATCATATTGTTTACCGTTGCCCACTGGAAAAGTTTGTTTATATCTTCTTGGAGGTTAACCGCGTCCTCAGCAGATGACAGCCTCATGCAGATCCTAGTATCATCCGCAAAGGATGATACGGTGCTGTGGTGTATATCTCTGTTTATGTCTGATATGAGGATAAGGAATAAGATGGGGGCGAGTACTGTGCCTTGTGGAACAGAGCTCTTCACTATGGCAGCCTCCGATTTAACTCTGTTGACCACTACTCTTTGTGTTCGATTTGTTAGGAAGTTGAAGATCCATCTCCCCACTTTCCCAGTTATTCCTTTAGCACGTATTTTAAGTAAGTAAGTAAGTAAGTTTATTCAGGTATACACAAATACAGTTACATAGAATTATCATACATAGCAGCATATGTGTAGAGAACCTGGGATAACCCAAAAAAGTCAGACAGAGTGACTTATTTCCATTGGGGTCCTTACTTTTATGGGCTATTACGCCATGATCGCATTTGTCAAATGCTTTTGCAAAGTCTGTGTATATTACATCTGCATTCTGATTTTCTTCCAGTGCATCCAAGGCCATGTCATAGTGATCCAGTAGTTGTGAGAGGTGATGGTGGGTTGTTTGTCAGTGTGTGAGGAGTGGTGGTGGTGGTGGTGGGTTGTTTGTCAGTGTGTGGAGTGGTGGTGGTGGGTTGTTTGTCAGTGTGTGAGGAGTGGTGGTGGGTTGTCAGTGTGAGGAGTGGTGGTGGTGGGTTGTTTGTCAGTGTGTGAGGAGTGGTGGCGGTGGGTTGTTTGTCAGTGTGAGGAGTGGTGGTGGTGGGTTGTTTGTGAGTGTGAGGAGTGGTGGTAGTGGTGGGTTGTTTGTCAGTGTGTGAGGAGTGGTGGTGGTTGGTTGTTTGTCAGTGTGTGAGGAGTGGTGGTGGTGGTGGGTTGTTTGTCAGTGTGGGGAGTGGTGGTGGTGGGTTGTTTGTCAGTGTGTGAGGAGTGGTGGTGGTGGGTTGTTTGTCAGTGTGAGGAGTGGTGGTGGTGGGTTGTTTGTCAGTGTGAGGAGTGGTGGTAGTGGTGGGTTGTTTGTCAGTGTGTGAGGAGTGGTGGTGGTGGGTTGTTTGTGAGTGTGAGGAGTGGTGGTAGTGGTGGGTTGTTTGTCAGTGTGAGGAGTGGTGGTGGTGGGTTGTTTGTCAGTGTGTGAGGAGTGGTGGTGGTGGTGGGTTGTTTGTCAGTGTGGGGAGTGGTGGTGGTGGGTTGTTTGTCAGTGTGTGAGGAGTGGTGGTGGTGGGTTGTTTGTCAGTGTGTGAGGAGTGGTGGTGGTGGGTTGTTTGTCAGTGTGAGGAGTGGTGGTGGTGGGTTGTTTGTCAGTGTGAGGAGTGGTGGTAGTGGTGGGTTGTTTGTCAGTGTGTGAGGAGTGGTGGTGGTGGGTTGTTTGTCAGTGTGTGAGGAGTGGTGGTGGTGGGTTGTATGTCAGTGTGTGTGGAGTGGTGGTGGTGGTGGGTTGTTTGTCAGTGTGTGGAGTGGTGGTGGTGGGTTGTTTGTCAGTGTGTGAGGAGTGGTGGTGGTGGGTTGTTTGTCAGTGTGTGAGGAGTGGTGGTGGTGGGTTGTATGTCAGTGTGTGTGGAGTGGTGGTGGTGGTGGGTTGTTTGTCAGTGTGTGGAGTGGTGGTGGTGGGTTGTTTGTCAGTGTGTGAGGAATACTGGTGGTGGGTTGTTTGTCAGTGTGTGTGGAGTAGTGGTGGTGGATTCTGAGTGTTTGAGCAATTTATGTCCACCCTCCTGGGCCCTATTATACCCACTTTTAAACCTGCATGTGAAATCTATTCCACTGCCTTTGTTATCCAAAGTGTTACCCTTTCAAACCACTTTGAGAGCGAGGTGTGAAGGCCGCTACTTATCAGTGCCGTGTTTATCATGGTTACTGTGTACCCGTCTGCCTATATCCATCATTATCTTCGTTAGTGTATCCGTCTCCTTGGCGACATGCGTCTTGTTTTTCATCCCTCTTTCTTCCTGTTTAATCGTCTTATGGCCCTGTTTGTCTCTCTCCGTCTGTGAGAGCCTGCCGTGGGTAGGTAGTAGTCGGGTAGGGCTGGGCAGGTCCTCCGGCGGGGGCACTTGGCCTTCACTTAGAGCACTCCGCTAGTCTGGCGCCCGGCCTTACCTGACTTGTCCTGTCTGCTCTGCTCTTAACTACCATACTCTCGTTTATCCTTACTCTCTCCCTCGTTTATCCTTTCTCCCACTCTTCACTACCCTCTCATATCCCTACTCTCCCCCAGTCTTCCTCTCCGTACGCTCTTATACCTTCTCCGTTTTACCCTTCCCTAATTATTTGCCCTATTTTTCTATATCCCTACTATTCTACCAGCCCTTACCACACCCTACCAGCCCTTACCACACCCTATCAGCCCTTACCACACCCTACCAGCCCTTACCACACCCTACCAGCCCTTACCACACCCTATCAGCCCTTACCACACCCTACCAGCCCTTACCACACCCTACCAGCCCTTACCACACCCTACCAGCCCTTACCACACCCTACCAGCCCTTACCACATCCTACCAGCCTGCCTTGTGTGCCTTCATGGTACATGTAGCATCCTGGTGCTCCTGCTGTCTGCCACACTTCTCACACGACATAAAGTTGCCTTCATACACTGGGAAAAGGAACTGATGCAACTAGGAATTACTGCACGTTACTTGGTGGATATTTGATGAATGTCGAATTTGATCCCATTTGTGGGTGTGACGAGTTAGTTACTTATTATGTAATGAATGGGTGGATGTGGGTGTTGGAACGAGGTGTGTTGGAGTGAGTGAGAGTGTAGGTATTTTGACATCATATCTATGTACAGGTTTTTGACAAACTGGTTGTGATTGTTGATTGTGGCAGAGTTAGTGCTGAGGGAGGAATTGTGGTTAATGGTTAAGGCGGACGGGGTTGCTGAGTAGGAAATTTGGATGATGTTTGTGGCTGAGGGGCGTTGGTTGGGGGAGTTGTGGTTGAGTTGGGGTTGTGGTTGAGATAGCAGTATACAGTAGGTTTACAGCTGCCATGTGTTGATAGTGTGGAAATAGTTATGCGGAAGAGCTTGAGGGGTCGAACTGGAAGACTCGAGATATTATAAAACTGAAATGAATCTACCGCTGTGAGGAAGCAACCGATTGTTTGGTAGATGACGGGTAGACCAGGTCATGTGATGGGTAGACCAGGTCATGTGACGGGTAGACCAGGTCATGTGACGGGTAGACCAGGTCATGTGACGGGTAGACCAGGTCATGTGACGGGTAGACCAGGTCATGTGACGGGTAGACCAGGTCATGTGATGGGTAGACCAGGTCATGTAACGGGTAGACCAGGTCAAGTGACGGGTAGACCAGGTCAAGTGACGGGTAGACCAGGTCATGTGACGGGCAGACCAGGTCATGTAACGGGTAGACCAGGTCATGTGACGGGCAGACCAGGTTATGTGACGGGCAGACCAGGTCATGTGACGGGCAGACCAGGTCATGTGACGGGTAGACCAGATCATGTGACGGGCAGACCAGGTCATGTGACGGGCAGACCAGGTCATGTGAATAGCTGGTGATTGAGGGTCAAGAACATAAGAAAGAAGAACCACTGCAGCAAGTCTACTGGCCCATGCGAGGCAGGTCCAAGTCTCCTACCTGCTTAACCCGTAAACGGTCCAAACGTATATATACGTTTTTTCAACATTTGAAAGTATGTAAAAAAAGTAGATTTTCTTTTTGTTTTCCTACATTTGAAAATGTGTAAAAAAGTTTGATCTACTTTTGTAGCACAACACATGTGAACATAGATCTGCTGGGACCGTTTACGGCTTAAGCCAATGCACCCAACCTAGTCAGGGCAGGTCACATTCACTTAAGGAAGGAACACGGCAACTGACCTAGTAGCACAAGCTAGTCGGGTCCAACTCACACCCACCCACACCCATGTATTTATCTAACCTATTTTTAAAACTACACAAGGTCTTAGCTTCTATGACGGTACTCGGGAGTTTGTTCCACTCATCCACAACTCTATTACCAAACCAGTGCTTTCCTATATCCTTCCTGAATCTGAATTTTTCCAACTTAAAACCATTGCTGCGAATCCTGTCTTGTCTATATATTTTTAGCGCGCTATTTACATCCCCTTTATTTATTCCTGTTTTCCATTTATACACCTCAATCATATCCTCCCTAATTCTACGCCTATCTAGAGAGTGCAGGTTCAGGGTCCTCAGTCTATCCTCATAGGGAAGGTTTCTGATACATGGGATCAACTTTGTCATCCTCCTTTGTATGTTTTCCAGAGCATTTATATCCATTCTGTAATACTGTGACCAGAACTGAGCAGCATAGTCTAAATGAGGTCTAACCAAGGATATATAGAGTTGAAGATTCAGACACTTATGCAGCATATGGGAATCTTTATTCAGGAAACGTTTCGCCACACAGTGGCTTCATCAATCCAATACAAAGAGGAAGGCGTAAGGAGTATGAGGTAATCAGTCCCTCAGCCTGGAGTCGATGTGTTCAGTCCATCAATCGACTCTCAGGCTGAGGGACTGATTACCTCATACTCCTGCTCTCCTTACGCCTTCCTCTTTGTATTGGACTGATGAAGCCACTGTGTGGCGAAACGTTTCCTGAATAAAGATTCCCATATGCTGCATAAGTGTCTCAATCTTCAACTTGTCGGTTTTTCAAACCATTCATCACGATATATAGAGTTGAAGAACACCCTGAGGATTCCTATTATTTATGCTTCTTGATATGAATCCAAGGATTCTGTTGTGACCAATTCTAACCAGGATGAAAGTAGTACTCTAGTGATTGTACTTGGTTCATTAATCAGGTTTAAAGCTTATCGACTACACGAGGGTCATTTAGGCTACATAAACTTGCTCCTCACCAGTCAAGGATACATCAGTATGGGATTAAGGTAATGTCTCTGCTTACATACACTGAGATAGACAAACCTCAGTGTACAAGAAGGCCCCGCTTTACAGCTCTTCTCTTTACAGTGCTTCGCTTTACAGCGCTTCGCTTTACAGCGCTTCGCTTTACAGCGCTTCGCTTTACAGCGCTTCACTTTACAGCGCTTCGCTTTACAGCGCTTCGCTTTACAGCGCTTCGCTTTACAGCGCTTCGCTTTACAGCGCTTCGCTTTACAGCTCTTCGCTTTACAGCGCTTCGCTTTACAGCGCTTCGCTAATACAGTAGTTTTCGAGTATGTCCATTCTTCATTGATTCAGACTTCCTACAATAAACATTTTCGCCACCCACCATAAGCTAAGGACGAAAATATTTTAATGTGTGTTCTGTATAAACATTTTTTTGGCCTAGTTCTGTTGCTCGATATATGATAGTGTAGTCATGTTATCAGCCTTTTATATACAGTTGAAAGTGAAAAGGGCTATGATTCACTTTACAGTACTCTTTGCTTTTAACAGTAGCCCAGAACCTAACCTGCTGTATAAGCGGGGCCCCCCTATAGCCTTGTGTCGGCTGTGGTTACCGGAGGGGGGGGGTGCGGCGAGGCCTGGTCAAGGAGTGTGCCCGGGGGGGAGTGACCCTCGGAAGTAACTATAAGTAATGTACAATTCACAACAAGGAACAGTCAGGTGATGCGAGGTTCAGCCACATGATGCTGGGTTCAGCCACATGATGCGAGGTTCAGCCACATGATGCTGGGTTCAGCCACATGATGCTGGGTTCAGCCACATGATGCTGGGTTCAGCCACATGATGCTGGGTTCAGCCATATGATGCTGGGTTCAGCCACATGATGCTGGGTTCAGCCACATGATGCTGGGTTCAGCCACATGATGCTGGGTTCAGCCATATGATGCTGGGTTCAGCCACATGATGCTGGGTTCAGCCACATGATGCTGGGTTCAGCCACATGATGCTGGGTTCAGCCACATGATGCTGGGTTCAGCCACATGATGCTGGGTTCAGCCATATGATGCTGGGTTCAGCCATATGATGCTGGGTTCAGCCACATGATGCTGGGTTCAGCCACATGATGCTAGGTTCAGCCACATGATGCTGGGTTCAGCCACATGATGCGAGGTTCAGCCACATGATGCTGGGTTCAGCCACATGATGCTAGGTTCAGCCACATGATGCTGGGTTCAGCCACATGATGCGAGGTTCAGCCACATGATGCTGGGTTTAGCCATATGATGCTGGGTTCAGCCACATGATGCGAGGCTTAGCCACATGATGCGAGGTTCTGCCACATGATGCGAGGTTCAGCCACATGATGCTGGGTTCAGCCACATGATGCGAGGTTCAGCCACATGATGCTGGGTTCAGCCATATGATGCTGGGTTCAGCCACATGATGCGAGGCTCAGCCACATGATGCGAGGTTCTGCCACATGATGCGAGGTTCAGCCACATGATGCTGGGTTCAGCCACATGATGCGAGGTTCAGCCACATGATGCTGGGTTCAGCCATATGATGCTGGGTTCAGCCACGTGATGCTGGGTTCAGCCACATGATGCGAGGCTCAGCCACATGATGCTGGGTTCAGCCACATGATGCGAGGTTCAGCCACATGATGCTGGGTTCAGCCATATGATGCTGGGTTCAGCCACATGATGCGAGGCTCAGCCACATGATGCGAGGTTCTGCCACATGATGCGAGGTTCAGCCACATGATGCTGGGTTCAGCCACATGATGCGAGGTTCAGCCACATGATGCTGGGTTCAGCCACATGATGCTGGATTCAGCCACATGATGCTGGGTTCAGCCACATGATGCGAGGTTCAGCCACATGATGCTGGGTTCAGCCACATGATGCGAGGCTCAGCCACATGATGCGAGGTTCTGCCACATGATGCGAGGTTCAGCCACATGATGCTGGGTTCAGCCACATGATGCGAGGTTCAGCCACATGATGCTGGGTTCAGCCACATGATGCTGGATTCAGCCACATGATGCTGGGTTCAGCCACATGATGCGAGGCTCAGCCATATGATGCGAGGTTCAGCCACATGATGCTGGGTTCAGTTACATGATGCGAGGCTCAGCCACATGATGCGAGGTTCAGCCACATGATGCTGGGTTCAGCCACATGATGCTGGGTTCAGCCACATGATGCGAGGTTCAGCCACATGATGCTGGGTTCAGCCAAATGATGCGAGGTTCAGCCACATGATGCTGGGTTCAGCCACATGATGCGAGGTTCAGCCACATGATGCTGGGTTCAGCCACATGATGCTGGGTTCAGCCACATGATGCTGGGTTCAGCCACATGATGCGAGGTTCAGCCACATGATGCTGGGTTCAGCCACATGATGCGAGGTTCAGCCACATGATGCTGGGTTCAGCCACATGATGCTGGGTTCAGCCACATGATGCTGGGTTCAGCCACATGATGCGAGGTTCAGCCACATGATGCTGGGTTCAGCCACATGATGCTGGGTTCAGCCACATGATGCGAGGCTCAGCCACATGATGCGAGGTTCAGCCACATGATGCTGGGTTCAGCCACATGATGCTGGGTTCAGCCACATGATGCTAGGTTCAGCCACATGATGCTGGGTTCAGCCACATGATGCGAGGTTCAGCCACATGATGCTGGGTTCAGCCACATGATGCTAGGTTCAGCCACATGATGCTGGGTTCAGCCACATGATGCGAGGTTCAGCCACATGATGCTGGGTTCAGCCATATGATGCTGGGTTCAGCCACATGATGCGAGGCTCAGCCACATGATGCGAGGTTCTGCCACATGATGCGAGGTTCAGCCACATGATGCTGGGTTCAGCCACATGATGCGAGGTTCAGCCACATGATGCTGGGTTCAGCCATATGATGCTGGGTTCAGCCACATGATGCGAGGCTCAGCCACATGATGCGAGGTTCTGCCACATGATGCGAGGTTCAGCCACATGATGCTGGGTTCAGCCACATGATGCGAACTTCAGCCACATGATGCTGGGTTCAGCCATATGATGCTGGGTTCAGGCACGTGATGCTGGGTTCAGCCACATGATGCGAGGCTCAGCCACATGATGCTGGGTTCAGCCACATGATGCGAGGTTCAGCCACATGATGCTGGGTTCAGCCATATGATGCTGGGTTCAGCCACATGATGCGAGGCTCAGCCACATGATGCGAGGTTCTGCCACATGATGCGAGGTTCAGCCACATGATGCTGGGTTCAGCCACATGATGCGAGGTTCAGCCACATGATGCTGGGTTCAGCCACATGATGCTGGATTCAGCCACATGATGCTGGGTTCAGCCACATGATGCGAGGTTCAGCCACATTGATGCGAGGCTCAGCCACATGATGCGAGGTTCAGCCACATGATGCGAGGTTCAGCCACATGATGCTGGGTTCAGCCACATGATGCGAGGTTCAGCCACATGATGCTGGGTTCAGCCACATGATGCTGGATTCAGCCACATGATGCTGGGTTCAGCCACATGATGCGAGGCTCAGCCACATGATGCGGGTTCAGCCACATGATGCTGGGTTCAGTTACATGATGCGAGGCTCAGCCACATGATGCGAGGTTCAGCCACTGGGTTCAGCCACATGATGCTGGGTTCAGCCACATGATGCGGGTTCAGCCACATGATGCTGGGTTCAGCCACATGATCAGCCACATGATGCGAGGTTCAGCCACATGATGCTGGGTTCAGCCACATGATGCTGGGTTCAGCCACATGATGCTGGGTTCAGCCACATGATGGGTTCAGCCACATGATGCTGGGTTCAGCCACATGATGCTGGGTTCAGCCACATGATGCTGGGTTCAGCCACATGATGCTGGGTTCAGCCACATGATGCTGGGTTCAGCCACATGATGCTGGGTTCAGCCACATGATGCTGGGTTCAGCCACATGATGCTGGGTTCAGCCACATGATGCTGGGTTCAGCCACATGATGCTAGGTTCAGCCACATGATGCTGGGTTCAGCCACATGATGCGAGGTTCAGCCACATGATGCTGGGTTCAGCCACATGATGCTAGGTTCAGCCACATGATGCTGGGTTCAGCCATATGATGCTGGGTTCAGCCACGTGATGCGAGGTTCAGCCACGTGATGCTGGCTTCAGCCACATGATGCGAGGCTCAGCCACATGATGCTGGGTTCAGCCACATGATGCGAGGTTCAGCCACATGATGCTGGGTTCAGCCATATGATGCTGGGTTCAGCCACATGATGCGAGGCTCAGCCACATGATGCGAGGTTCTGCCACATGATGCGAGGTTCAGCCACATGATGCTGGGTTCAGCCACATGATGCGAGGTTCAGCCACATGATGCTGGGTTCAGCCACATGATGCGAGGCTCAGCCACATGATGCGAGGTTCTGCCACATGATGCGAGGTTCAGCCACATGATGCTGGGTTCAGCCACATGATGCGAGGTTCAGCCACATGATGCTGGGTTCAGCCACATGATGCTGGATTCAGCCACATGATGCTGGGTTCAGCCACATGATGCGAGGCTCAGCCACATGATGCGAGGTTCAGCCACATGATGCTGGGTTCAGTTACATGATGCGAGGCTCAGCCACATGATGCGAGGTTCAGCCACATGATGCTGGGTTCAGCCACATGATGCGAGGTTCAGCCACATGATGCTGGGTTCAGCCAAATGATGCGAGGTTCAGCCACATGATGCTGGGTTCAGCCACATGATGCTGGGTTCAGCCACATGATGCTGGGTTCAGCCACATGATGCTGGGTTCAGCCACATGATGCGAGGTTCAGCCACATGATGCTGGGTTCAGCCACATGATGCGAGGTTCAGCCACATGATGCTGGGTTCAGCCACATGATGCGAGGTTCAGCCACATGATGCTGGGTTCAGCCACATGATGCTGGGTTCAGCCATATGATGCGAGGTTCAGCCACATGATGCTGGGTTCAGCCACATGATGCGAGGTTCAGCCACATGATGCTGGGTTCAGCCACATGATGCTGGGTTCAGCCATATGATGCTGGGTTCAGCCACATGATGCGAGGTTCAGCCACATGATGCTGGGTTCAGCCACATGAGTGATTGCTGTGTGCATATTAGGAACCAGTCCCTCCAGAATCTTCCAGGTGTAGGTTATGATACATCTCTCTCGCCTGCGCTTTAGTGAGTACAAGTCAAGTGCTTCCAGGCGCACCCAGTAGTTAAGGTGTTTGATGGAACTTATATGTGCAGTAAAGATTCTCTGTACATTCTCTAGCTCTGCAATTTCACCTGCCTTGAATGGCAAGGCAGTATTCCAGCTGCCTAGAAAGAATAAGTGATTTAAAAAGGATCATCATTGGCTTAGCATCTCTTGTCTTGAATGTTCTCATTATCCATCCTATCAGTTTCCTCGCAGATGTGATAGTGACATTGTTGTGGTCCTTGAAGGTGAGGTCTTCGTACATTACCACACCCAGGTCCTTCACATTGCTTTTCCGCTCTATTGTGTGATTGGAGTTTGTAGTATACTCAGTCCTAGTTATTATTTCCTCCAGTTTTCCATAACGGAGTAGTTGGAATTTGTCTTCATTGAACATCATATTGTTCTCTGTTGCCCATTAGAAAACTTGGTTTATATCTTCTTGGAGCTTTGTCGTGTCCTCAATGGATGACACTCTCATGCAGATCCTAGTATCGTCTGCAAAAGATGATACAGTGCTGTGGTTTACATCTCTGTCTATGTTTGATATGAGAATAAGAAACAGGATAGGTGCGAGTACTGTGCCTTGTCGGACAGAGCTCTTCACTATGGCAGCATCTGATTTAACTCCGTTTACCACTACTCTTTGTGTGCGATTGGTTAAAAAGTTGAAGATCCAGCTAGCTACTTTGCCGGTTATCCCTTTAGCACGCATTTTGTGTGCTATTACACCATGGTCGCACTTGTCAAAGGCTTTTGCAAAGTCTGTGTATACTACATCTGCATTCTGTTTTCCAGTGCATCTAGGACCATATCATAGTGGTCAAGCAGTTGAGAAAGGCAGGAGCGACCTGCTGTGAAACCATGTTGCCCTGGGTTGTGCAATTTTTGGGAGTCCAGGTGGTTTGCTATCCTGCTTCTTAGAACTCTCTCAAAGATGTTTATGATGTGGGACGTTAAATCTATAGGTCTATAGTTCTTAGCTACTGCTTTGTTGCCACCTTTATGGAGTGGGGCTATATCTGTTGTATTTAGTGACTGTGGAATCTCGCCTGTGTCTAAGCTCCTTCTCCATAGCATACTTAGGGCCCGTGAGATGAGTTTCTTGAAGTTTTTAATGAACACCGAATTTAATGAGTCTGGGCCTGGGGCTGAGTGCATGGGCATGTCGTCGATGGCTTTCTCAAAGTCAAGTGGAGCTAGGGTTATGTCATAAATCTGGCTTACATTGGCAGTGTTTTGAGGCTCATTCGTAAAAAAATTGTTTGGATTGTCTATCTTTAAACTGGTTAGTGGCTCGCTGAACACTGAGTCATACTGCGATTTCAGTATGTCGCTCATTTCTTTGTTGTCGTCTGTGTAGGATCCGTCTTGTCTGAGCAGGCGCCTTATACTAGAAGTGATTTTTGACTTGTTTTTGGCATATGAAAAGAAATATTTCGAATTTATTTCAATTTCATTAATCGCTTTTAGCTCCTCTTGTCTCTCCTGGATCCTGTACGAGTCCTTTAACTTCAGCTCAATATTTTCCACTTCCCTGGTTAGCACTTCCTTCCGTGTATCAGATAATCTGGCATTTTTGAGGAGCTCAATGATTCTTCGTCTTCTCCTGTAGAGGGAGCGTCTCTCTCCAGTTTACTTCTTCTTTTCTTTTATCATATAGGAATATAGCTTGAACATACTTCAGCTACCAGGAGGGTGATCTTTTCGAGGCATTGATTAGGGTCCATGTAATTTAAGATGTCCTCCCAGCATGTTTCATTTAGGGCATAGTTTACCTGATCCCAGATGATGTTCTTGTTGTTGAAGTTGAATTTGGTAAAGGTACCCTCATAGCTGTATGTATCTTGCCGATCAGGACACCTGTGCATGTAAGTCTGGACTACGATTGGATTGTGATCAGAATTTGTTGTTTTTTAAATTGTTATATTCCTTACCAGGTCCTCATTATTTGTAAAAATAAGGTCCAGTGTGTTCTCCAGTCTTGTTGGCTCCACTATCTGCTGACTTAGGGTGTGTTTGTTGCAGAAATTCAGCAGCTCCTGCGTGTGTGATCTTTCATCTGAGCTGCCTCCAGGGATTATTTCTGCTATGACATTATTTGCTATGTTCTTCCATTTTGTGTGTCTTAGATTGAAGTCACCAAGCAGCAAGATGTTTGGGGATGGGGCTGGAAAGTTATCCAGACAGACAACTGTCAATTTTTGAAAGTTGTCCTTTGAACTGTTGGGAAGTTGCATCCGGTGGCTTATATACATGTACAATGACTAAGTTTTGGTTCTCGATTTTTGTCAGAACTTCAACTACATCATTTGTGGGGTTCAGTATCTCTGTGCAAATGAGAGACTCTTTGACATACCGGCCAACCCCCCCTTGTTGCCTGTTCTTTCTGTCGCATCTGAAAAGGTTGTATCCAGGTATCCATATTTCACTGTCAAAGTAATTTTTTGTGTGGGTCTCTGTGAAAGCTGCAAACAGTGCATTTGACTCCCCTAGAAGTCCACTAATGAAAGGTATTTTGTCGTTTGTGGATGGCTTAAGGCCCTGTATATTAGCAAATATAAATGAGGTTGTGTTGCATGTTTGTTGGGGGATTTTGTTGATGGCATCAGTAGCTGTGAGTCCGGAGGCGCCACTGGCTGTCTCCAGTCCAACAAGGCTCCAAGGTGGTGGACTATTTTGGTTATCTCTTTCCATTTTCTTTCTTCGTTTCCTACCCCTAAAAAGTCACCTGGGGTATTATCATAGCTACTATGATGTGTTGTATGGGGTGTGTGCCTCCTGGTCCCTTTTAGATGGTATGCAGTGCAATTGGTATTGTAACATTGTTTTTCAAGGACTGAAGACTGACACATCTCAGGGTGGAAGTATTTGCAAGAGGTAGAACGACACACTCCCTTAGACAGGAGGTCGCGGCATTTTTTGGGATGCTCAAAGTTGCATTCGTTTTCCCTGATATTCCGTGTTTACAGATGCCCCAAACATAGTATTTGCACCATTTTGTTTTTGGCTGGGTACAATTCGTGCTGGATGTATTCTTAATCTGTGCTGGCCCTAGAGCTGCACTACAGTCCTCCATAGCCAAACCAGAGACACCACCATCTGTTGTCATGGCACCAACATTTTTCCTGGAAGGGGACTCCCCGACTACATCTGTACTAGAGGCTATGACTGTGATGGCTGCAGAAGAGTCTACTCCAGAGGAGGGCTCCTCTACTACATCTGTACTAGGAGCTATGGCGTTGGTGGCTGTGGAGGAGTCTTTAACTGAATCCGGATTTTCACAATGGCTGGGGGCTGGGTCTGGGTCAGCCCTAAGACTTGGGACTGAGCTAGCCATTGTTTTTGTTTCCTGTGTTTTTTCCAGTGTGTATCTGCTTATTTTTGAGTCAGTTGTTGTAGACTGGGCATTCTCTGTGTTAAACTTTACTCCTCTCCTATCTTCCCATGCTCTATATATTCCAGGTAGACTATTCAATAGTTCCTCCTTTTTTTCGTGTTTATTGTTTATTAACCTCCTGAGTGCTTTCCTGATATCTGTCCATAGTTACACATCCCTGTTGCAGATCCAGAAACACCTATCTAGTTAGATGTCATTTTTGGTTGCAGTGTTTATTCTTGCACAGGTAACATGATGTTTTGAAAAACAAAGGTTGCATGTGATTCTAGATTTTTTCCCAAGAGCCATTTCACATGTCCCACAGGTATACTGTACTGCCATCCTGCTTGTATCCTATTTGCAATTGGGTACCACAAGAACCTGATCTTCACTTTACCTTTCAGCTCTGCACGCAGGTGTGGGTGTTATAGGTCAGTACATGGGTATGTGGGATGTAAATAGTATGGAGATTTATTACACATTAAAAACTTGTATGATGTATGACATCATATATCATACATCCCACAGCATCTTATTTCTGTCATGATCACTGCTGTTTATCTTGTCCTGGGCAGTTATATGTAGTGGTGGTGGCTGGGTTTCGGTTTTGGTTTCTTATGTTCTTATGACTCACAGCAGTCGACTGACACCCAGATACCTACTGACTGTTAAGTGAACTGGGGCAACAGGTATAGAGAGATATCTCCAGCGTTTCCACCCGTGCCAGGGATCGAACCACGAACACCCAGTTAAGGACTCTACCATTGAACCACTGGACACTACAGTGTGACTCATTTACATGTGTGCCGTCTTCTTCTCTGATCCTCACCATTTAGATAATCTGCCCCAGCCTGACCTGTCAGGTACACTGAGTACTCTCTACATTATCATGCGTTTCTTGATCATTTTGTTATCTTAAGCCGTCAAGTTCGATATTTTTTGTCTTTTCGTAGGTCAGCGCGCTCACCTCCGGGAACAGTCTCAGTAGGTCAGCGCTCTCAGCTCCGGGAACAGTCTCAGTAGGTCAGCGCTCTCAGCTCCGGGAACAGTCTCAGTAGGTCAGCACTCTCAGCTCCGGGAACAGTCTCAGTAGGCTAGCCCTCTCAGCTCCAGGACCAGTCTCAGTAGGTCAGCACTCTCAGCTCCGGGACCAGTCTCAGTAGGTGAGCGCTCTCAGCTCCGGGAACAGTCTCAGTAGGTCAGCCCTCTCAGCTCCGGGACCAGTCTCAGTAGGCCAGCCCTCTCAGCTCCGGGAACAGTCTCAGTAGGTTAGCGCTCTCAGCTCCGGGACCAGTCTCAGTAGGTCAGCGCTCTCAGCTCCGGGAAAAGTCTCAGTAGGTCAGCACTCTCAGCTCCGGGAACAGTCTCAGTAGATCAGCACTCTCAGCTCTGGGAACAGTCTCAGTAGGTCAGCACTCTCAGCTCCGGGAACAGTCTCAGTAGGCCAGCCCTCTCAGCTCCAGGACCAGTCTCAGTAGGTCAGCACTCTCAGCTCCGGGACCAGTCTCAGTAGGTCAGCGCTCTCAGCTCCGGGACCAGTCTCAGTAGGTCAGCGCTCTCAGCTCCGGGACCAGTCTCAGTAGGTCAGCGCTCTCAGCTCCGGGACCAGTCTCAGTAGGTCAGCGCTCTCAGCTCCGGGACCAGTCTCAGTAGGTCAGCCCTCCCAGCTCCGGGAACAGTCTCAGTAGGTCAGCGCTCTCAGCTCCGGGAACAGTCTCAGTAGGTCAGCACTCTAAGCTCCGGGAACAGTCTCAGTAGATCAGCACTCTCAGCTCTGGGAACAGTCTCAGTAGGTCAGCACTCTCAGCTCCGGGAACAGTCTCAGTAGGCCAGCCCTCTCAGCTCCAGGACCAGTCTCAGTAGGTCAGCACTCTCAGCTCCGGGACCAGTCTCAGTAGGTCAGCCCTCTCAGCTCCGGGACCAGTCTCAGTAGGTCAGCCCTCTCAGCTCCGGGAACAGTCTCAGTAGGTCAGCACTCTCAGCTCCGGGACCAGTCTCAGTTGGTGAGCCCTCTCAGCTCCGGGAACAGTCTCAGTAGGCCAGCCCTCTCAGCTCCGGGAACAGTCTCAGTAGGTCAGCACTCTCAGCTCCGGGACCAGTCTCAGTAGGCCAGCCCTCTCAGCTCCGGGAACAGTCTCAGTAGGTTAGCACTCTCAGCTCCGGGAACAGTCTCAGTAGGTCAGCACTCTCAGCTCCAGGACCAGTCCCAGTAGATCAGCGCTCTCAGCTCCAGGACCAGTCTCAGTAGGTGACCCCTCTCAGCTCCGGGACCAGTCCCAGTAGATCAGCGCTCTCAGCTCCAGGACCAGTCTCAGTAGATCAGCGCTCTCAGCTCCGGGACTAGTCTCAGTAGGTCAGCCCTCTCAGCTCAGGGACCAATCTCAGTAGGTCAGCCCTCTCAGCTCCGGGACTAGTCTCAGTAGGCCATCCCTCCCCGCTCCGGGACCAGTCTCAGTAGGTCAGCCCTCTCAGCTCCGGGACCAGTCTCAGTAGGTCAACCCTCTCAGCTCCGGGACCAGTCTCAGTAGGTCAGCCTTCTCAGCTCCGGGAACAGTCTCAGTAGGTCAGCCTTCTCAGCTCCGGGAACAGTCTCAGTAGGTCAGCCCTGTCAGCTCCGGGACCAGTCTCAGTAGGTCAACCCTCTCAGCTCCGGGACCAGTCTCAGTAGGTCAACCCTCTCAGCTCCGGGACCAGTCTCAGTAGGTCAACCCTCTCAGCTCCAGGACCAGTCTCAGTAGGTCAGCCCTCTCAGCTCCGGGACCAGTCTCAGTAGGTCAACCCTCTCAGCTCCCGGACCAGTCTCAGTAGGTCAACCCTCTCAGCTCCGGGACCAGTCTCAGTAGGTCAGCCCTCTCAGCTCCCGGACCAGTCTCTGTAGGTCAGCACTCTCAGCTCCCGGACCAGTCTTAGTAGGTCAGCACTCTCAGCTCCGGGACCAGTCTCAGTAGGTCAGCACTCTCAGCTCCCGGACCAGTCTCAGTAGGTCAGCACTCTCAGCTCCGGGACCAGTCTCAGTAGGTCAAC